>NC_064929.1:130484214-130787544 GCF_023897955.1 Schistocerca gregaria
AGCATCAAAACACAAACAAGGAGTACTGGACTGTGAAAAAAAAAGTTAAATAGAAACAGAGAATGGTCCAAAAACAAGAAGTGCAATGAATTTGCAGCCTGAAACAGCAACTGCATTGTGGACGACTGGTCACGGTGTGTACTGCGAAACAGACGAGCTGAATTCCACACTCACTCATGCCAACCTTTTTTGATCGCTGCATTCAAATTTGTGTCCGTGTCGTGGCGGAATGTAGGGTGTAAGTTAGGGACAACTGATTCTGCACAACTACTCTATTAGCAGCCGAAACAAAGTTCCTTTCGAATGGGAAACGCGAACGTTTGATGACAAGGTGACAAGTCAACCGAATCCGGCACCGGAAAACACGTCTGCTGTGTCATACACGGTGTTAACGACAGTACGTGTCTCATATGATCTGAATCTCTTACCGACGCACTTGATTGGTACGACTGGTGAGTGAGTGAAATATGCTCAAAATGGTTCAAATGGCTCTAAGCAGTATGCGACTTAACATCTGAGGTCATCAGTCCCCTAGACTTAGAACTACTTAAACCTAACTAACCGAAGGACATCACACACATCCATGCCCGAGGCAGGATTCGAACCTGCGACTGTAGCAGCAGCGCGGTTCCGGACTGCAGCCCGCTCGGCCACAGCGGCCGGTAGTGAGATATGCCTTCTTGCCCAGTTTAGCTTTTCGTGTGAATGTGAATGTGATCACTCCTAAGGAAATGATGAATACATAGCAGCTAGCTACATAAGCTGAAAAAAAAAATGCGACAGTTTCACAATCACACAGTTCCTCTGTGCTCTCTCAAAACATATGTGTTTAACGTTTTTGAAGCTGGGTTCCGGTTTGGAAGACCTGACCCTTAAATTCCTTTGTTTTAACAAAGTCCACACCCGTCTATTTGTAGTTTTCATATGTGTCACACGTGTATGTGGTATCTCACTGGGGAGGATGAATGGCTGACGGTGACGGCCAATAAACTGCGGTTGATTAAGTCAACCCCTCGGCCGTGGCGTTCCTCCTGCCGGTTGCTCAGGCAGGAGGAGGTGGCCCTCACACGTCTTCGGATCGGGCACTGTCCCCTCACACATAGCTTTTTATTACGGCGGGAGGATCCACCGTTTTGTGATGCTTGTGGTGTGCACATCTCTGTCCGGCACATTTTAACAGACTGCATTTTATACCGTGATGCACGGGTAGAAGCACAAGTTGATGGGGATCTGCCTTCTGTTTTAGCTAATGATGAGACGTTTGTGTCTAGGGTTTTTAAGTTTGGTGATGTGTCTGGACTCTGGCCTAAACTTTTAGGCTGGAGGTTTTAGTGTATTGCAGAGTGGCTGACTCCTCCCCTTTTTTCCTTGCGGTCAGCCAGCCACTCCCATCTGCTACATTGTTTTAGCTTCCTCTATCATTTTCTTCCTATGTTGTCCATGTTTTACTGCTGACGCTCTGCTTCATCCCACGCTTTGGTGTGGGTGAGCACATGTTTTTCGACGATTGTTACCCATGTTTTCTGTTCCGTTTTATATTCCTGTTCTGGGATTTTTCTTGACACCCGTCTCACTAAGTTACTGAACGGGAGCTGAAGAACTTGCTGTCGTGCGCCCAAAACCCCTCTACTACTACTACTACTACTACTGTTCATCACATTTACTTGCGACGGTAACGTATTCTTACGAAGTGACTCGTATTTTATAATCAATGTGTAGTATGACAACTGCCAAGGATACAGGAAGAGAATAAACATTTCAATGACTGGACATACCTTGTTCATAATGCTATGGGAGGGGGGGGGGCAAGCACGATGCAGTTTTTTTTTAACACGGCCTTGTCCGCTCGGCTGTCCGACGCCATGACTTTTTTTTTTTTTAAATCTCATTTTGTTCGTTCATGTTCGTTTTCTCGTTCGGGGCGGACGTCCAATGACACCCTTGAGGTTCATTGTTGATCCATTCACTTAGTTTTTTTATTACAGAGGGCTGCTAAGCCTCCGACCGAACACGCTTACCTGCCGTGCCGGCGTTAAAATGATGAAGGATACACAACACCAAGTCCACCACCAACCCACGACGCCGCTGCTGTTTCAGGCTGCTCTATATTGCACTCTTTGTTCTTGAACTGTTCACTGTTTATATTCCGCTTATTTTCACTTTTCAGTACACCTTCTTCCTATTTTCGTGCTCGATCTCTGTTCAGAGGGGGAGTTGGGTTGTTTGAGGGAGAGGCCAAACAGCTAGGTCATCGGTCTCATTGGATTAGGGAAGGACTGGGAAGGAAGTCGGCCGTGCCCTTTCAAAGGAACCAACGCGGCATTTGCCCGGAGAGATTTAGGGAAATCACGGAAAACCTAAATCAGGATGATCGGACGCGGGATTGAATGCGAGTCTAGTGTGCTAACCACTGCGCCACCTCGCTCGGTCTCTGTTCAGATTTTGACAGAATATCCACTGGTATTAACACTACATCTGAGAGGGATGTGATGGGTCGTAGTTATTCTTGCTTATTACGAAATATGGCGTTTAAGCGATAAACTGCCTTTAAGATAACTCCAAAACACGTCATTTGAAATGTGATTTGTTGCGCTAAAGGCGCTGCAGTGATGGACTGTGCGGCTGGTTCCGGCGGAGGTTCGAGTCTTCCCTCGAGTATGTGTGTGTGTGTGTGTGTGTGTGTGTGTGTGTGTATGTGTGTGTGTGTGTGTGTCCTTTTGATAATTTAGGTTAAGTAGTGTGTAAGTTTAGGGATTCATGACCTTTGCAGTTAAGTCCCATAAGAATTAACGCACATTTGAACATTTTTGTTGCGCTAAAGCATCGGAAAATATGGTATCAGCGGCTAAATACGGTGTAGACCCAGTCTTGGGGTTAGCTCTGGGTACTGTTCAATAGGTGACTGTCAGAAGGAAAGCAGGACGGTCTGTGAACTTTTTAGAGCGCCCCGGGGCGAGAGTTCTGATCAGCAAGTGTTGCAGCCTTCCTCATTATGGCAATCGCAAGACTTGCCTGTTAAAATAGACAGCTACGTCGGAACTTTCACACAGCAAATATAATGCCAGTCAGTAATCTCTACGGCAGAACATGCCGCATTATCTTTCTCATTCTAAAATGGTACTGGTGTGGTGAAGCATTACTGATTTCGTAGTTATACACTACTGGATATTAAAATTCCTACACCACGAAGATGACTTGCTACAGACGCGAAATTTAACCGACAGGAAGAAGATGCAGTCATATGCAAATGATTAGCTTTTCAGAGCATTCACATATGGTTGGCGCCGGTGACGACACCTACAACGTGCTGACAGGAAAGTTTCCAAGCGATTTCTCATACACAAACAGCAGTTGACCGGCGTTGCCTCGTGAAACGTTGTTGTGATGCCTCGTATAAGGAGGAGAAATGCGTACCATCACGTATCCGACTTTGATAAAGGTCGGATTGAAGCCTATCGCGATCGCGGGTGGTCGTATCGTGACATTGCTGCTCGCGTTGGTCGAGATCCAATGACTGTTAGCACAATATGGAATCGGTGGGTTCAGGCGGGTAATACGGAACGCCGTGCTGGATCCCAACGGCCTCGTATCACTAGCAGTCGAGATGACAGGCATCTTATCCGCACGGCTGTAACGGATCGTGCAGCCACGTCTCGATCCCTGAGTCAACAGATGGGGACGTTTGCAAGACAACAACCATCTGCACGAACAGTTCGACGACATTTGCAGCAGCATGGACTATCAGCTCGGAGGCCGTGGCTTTTGTTAGCACTGACGGCACTTTGAACAGTGGACGTTACATTTCAAATGTGTTACGACCCGTGGTTGTACCCTTCATTCGATCCCTGCGAAACCCTACATTTCAGCAGGATAATGCACGACTGCATGTTTCAGGTCCTGTACGGGCCTTTCTGGATACAGAAAATGTTCGACTGCTGTCCTGGCCAGCACTTTCTCCAGATCTCTCACCAATTAAAAACGTCTGGTCAATGGTGGCCGAGTAACTGGCTCGTCACAATACGCCAGTCACTACTCTTGCGAACTGTGGTATCGTGTTGAAGCAACATGGGCAGCTGTACCTGTACACGCCATCCGGCCTCTGTTTGAATCAATGCCCAGGCGTATCAAGGCCGTTATTACGGCCAGAGGTGGTTGTTCTGGGTATTGATTTCTCAGGATCTATGCACCCAAATTGCGTGAAAATGTAATGACATGTCAGTTCTAGTATAATATATTTGTCCAATGAATACGCGTTTATCATCTGCATTTCTTCTTGGCGTAGCAATTTTAATGGCCAGAAGTGTAGGTATTAAAATCCATGGAAAAGAAACAAAAACTTTGAGGTTCGCCGATGACATTGTAATTCTGTCAGAGACAGCAAAGGACTTGGAAGAACAGTTGAATGGAATGGACAGTGTCTTGAAAGGAGGATATAAGAGGAACATCAGCAAAAACAAAACGAGGATACTGGAATGTAGTTGAATGAAGTCGGGTGCTGCTCAGGGAATCAGATTAGGGAATGAGACACTTAAAGTAGTCAATGAGTTTTGCTATTTGGTGAGCAAAATAACTGATGATGGTTGAAGTAGACTGGCAATGGCAAGGAAATCGTTTCTGAAGAAGAGAAATTTGTTAACATCGTCTATAGATTTAAGTGTCAGGAAATCTTTTCTGAAAGTATTTGCATGGAGTGTAGCCATGTATGGAAGTGAAAAATGGACGAAAAATCGTTTAGACAAGAAGAGAATATACGCTTTCGAAATGTAGTGCTACAGAAGAATGCTGAAGATTATATGGGTAGATCACGAAACTAATGAGGAGGTACTGGATACAACTGGAGAGAAGAGGAATTTGTGGCGCAACTTGGCTAGAAGAAGGGATCGGTTGGTAGGACATGTTCTGAGGCATCAAGGGATCACCAATTTAGTATTGGAGGACAGCGCGGAGGGTAAAAATCGTAGAGGGAGACCAAGAGAGGAATACATTAAGCAGAATTAGAAGAGTCTAGGTTGCAGTAGGTAGTGGGATATGAAGAAGCTTGCACAGGATAGAGTAGCATCGAGAGCTGCATGAAACAAGTCTCTGGACTGAAGGCCACAACAACAACTTGCATATTACGAAAATACGCAGTTTAAGCGACACACTACGTTAAAGATTTTGCCATTTATAAAATTGTGACACTTAATTTCAGGATCCACAGTCGTGTTTAAGGCTTCGAGTGTTCCTCAACCTTTAGGTTACACTAGTGCTACAGAACATATCTTTACATATTTTGTCAAATACTACAGACATTTTTTTGGTTTGTTTAAAGTGCTATGGTACAATAATCTAACTATGGTCATTGACAACTGCACCTTTAGATCAGATCAGCCAGCAAATTTAAAAAAAAATTTAATTTTTTCTTTTTTGTACTATATGAATATTTGGACTTTCCTAAACAAGCTGGTCCCTAATTTCTGTACAAAATCCGTGTAAATATAATTTTAATATTTTTTAACGTATACTTCACACATCGCGATGTCCTCATTGATCTTAACGTCCTGTCAAATTTGTCTGGAAATCTCAGAAACTACATGCCAGTTTGTGGCTTTTTATGTTTCCTTTCGATTTGCTTACGACAGGTTGAATGCACTAATTATTAAATATCCTTTGCTCATATATTTGTAAGTCTTTGAAAACAAAACAAATGTTCAAATGTGTGTTTAATCTTATAGGACTTAACTGGTAAGGTCATCAGTTCCTAAGCTTACACACTACTTAACCTAAAATATTCTAAGGACACACACACACGCACACAGACACACACACACACACACACACACACACACACACACACACACACACACACACACCCATGCCCGAGGGAGGACTCGAACCTCCGTCGGAACCAGTCGCACAGTCCATGACTCCAGCGCCTGAGACCGCTCGGCCACAAAACAAATATTTTGATATTCGGTAGCTTGCTGTTTTTATTGTGAATCTGTTGTGTGTTGTTGCTCTAATTTAAAATGAGTAAACAAAGAAACCAGATGCTGTAGAACTTCACCAGTTGTGGATAATAGTGAAATTGAGCAAAATACTAGTGGTAGTGGTGAGAAGACAGCTGACACTCCTTAGGTAAATATATATTCGAATATTTTAACATGTGCTGAAAGAAACTATAGCATGAGAGTTATGTGGTGGAGATACCGTGACTTCCGAAGATGTGACTACCAGAAATGGATTAGTCTTAAAACTTAAAGTTATATACACCGATTGTGGTGGTGATAGGTCATTTCTATATTCTGGCAAATGCTCAAATAACGAACTATATGGAGTCAATGTGTGGTCATTATGCGGAAGTAGGTGTACTGGGAAAGGTAGTAGTGGTGGTAGATTACTTTGAGGTCTCCTGAATGAACAAAACGCACCCACCCAATTTGAGAAGTATACTGCAATTATTGGCAACTGCATAGACTCTGTTGCAACAGAATCCATGAAAACTGCAGCTGTAGAAATAATCCGACTGGGTTGTGACATATTAGTTCATTTTATGGGTAATGGCCAAAAGGTGTCACTTCCAAAAACAGATTTTCTACTGTAACAAGTGCTTATACAGGTAAGGTGTCGGGCTATGAAGTTCTCACTAAATATTGCCAAGGATGCAAATCGGTAGGTGATAAGGAAGAGGTAAGTGCCCGTAGGCCCTCGGGTATAAAGAATTGTGGGGGGTCGAGTGATAGTACAGAGGTAGCAGCAGCTACGGCTATTTTTCTTCCCTCACAATCAGAGCGAGACTTTTCGTGTAGGCAATACTTGGGACATAGAGAGCGTAAATCTTTCGACAATGTTTTAAAAAGCAAACCCTATGATGAGCCTATTACAAAGCTCGAATACTCAGGTCATGTAAAGAAAAGGAGGGGAGCCCACCTTTATTAGCTGAAAAAGAAAACTTGGTTACACCAACTTATTATATGGAGAAAGTATAAAATATACTGGACGGCTTACTGATATAAAGTTATCGGTGAATTTCAGAAATACTGTGGCAAAGCCACTAGAGAAAACTCACATGATTTGGAATGCATGAAAAGAAAGGTCTGAGCAACATCCTATAACAGGCTCTGTGCAGGTAACAACCCTGTAGCTAACTCGAGCCTGCCTGCACCACATACATCATGGAAATATAGGAGAGCAGAGGTAACAAGCAAACTAGATTAATTTAGACATAAACATTCAGTACCTGAAGCAGTAATATTCAGAGACTCAGCAAATCCCAACTTGATAAAGAAGTACTTCCATGGTAGGACGCAGAATGTTTAATGAGACACTTAACAATATTGTGCAAACCCGGATTATAAAAAATTGTCTTTGTAGGCATAAAAACTTTAATATTATGTTTCTGCGATGCGGTTATGTATTACAATGACGGGGATTCTGGTAGAACAGAACTCTTGGAACAGCTGGGATTAAGTATAGCGCAGGCTGCGGAAGAATATTGGAAGCTGTGGACCAGTTAAGGATGCAGAAGGCTGGTCCCGGCGGAGGTTCGAGTCCTTCCTCGGACATGGGTGTGTTTGTCCTTAGGATAATTTAGGTTAATTAGTGTGTAAGCTTAGGGACTGATGATCTTAGCAGTTAAGCCCCAAAAGATAAAACAAAAGGGTGCAGAAGACTGAAATGATCGAGGAGGCAAGAAAGAAGAGAAGAAGGAAGAATTTTGGTGAAGAAGAAGGATCAGACAATGAAGCAGGTGGCTTCCGACCAATATTTTAGTAAAAAAGATGTGTTTCCATAGGCTTACTACTTTCATTTGAATTTTCTTAAAACTGTTAATTTTCTGGCAAAAGCCTCATTCTCTCACGAATCAATAAATATACAAATTGTAGAATTTACTCATGTAGTGGAGGTGATTATATGGACCTATAATCGGTGTTTTGAGAGTTATATAACTGATGGTATGCTGTATAAAACACTACTTTTTCGAAGAAACAGGCGTATATATAACAAAATGTGTCTCAGTTTTCACTATGTATACCTTCCCAATTCTACATCAGTGAAGTAAATATATTCAGATGTTCAACTGGTAAACATTTGGCAGTAATATCGGGAATAGTTTCAGAAATAATGGGTTAAAAAGTGTTGGCAAAAGTTTATGTCGTCGGTATAGGGGGTCTGATTTCAGCATAACATATAAATTAGATCATTAGTGCCAACAAGTGTGCCACATATATTTCTTATTATTATATAACAATAACACAGACAACTTAAATGTGGAAATAATATGCTGGAACTTAACATGAGGGCCCACTGTACAAAGGCTCTCTGTTTTGTTGTAATAACTGGTAAAATACTAGGTTGTGATTGGTAGAGCAAAATATGCGTGTGTTAGCCTAGAAGCACACTCTGAATGGCCTATTTCGAAGAAAATGTGGTGGCTCAGGGATGTGGAGGTGAAGGTAGAGGAAGGAGCACAATGATGTCATCCCACCATTGCCACCACTCTATGTGCAGCATTCCCGCATTGCACCTAGGTGAGCTGACGGTATGAGGTAATTTTGTGTTCAAACAGTACATTGCTTTCCTAGATAAGTAGGAGAAAATGCGAAGGAAATCAGTTGTTCTTAAGACAGTAGTAATGTGAGGAAACACTGATCTACTAGTGGTTTGTGCAATCTATCATTACATCAGCAAAATCAAACCGAGGATAATGGGTTGTTGTCGAATTAAGTCAGGTGATGCTGAGGGAATTAGATCAGGAAATGTGGCACTTAAGGTGGTAGATGAGTTTTGCTATTTATGGAGCAAAATAACTGACAAAGGTCGAAGTAGAGAGGATATAAAATGTAGACTGGTAATGGCATGGAAAGCGTTTCTGAATAAGAGAAATTTGTTCACATCGAGTATAGATTTAAGTGTGAAGAAGTCGTTTCTGAAAGCATTTGTGTGGAGTGTAGCCATGTATGGAAGTGAAACATGGACGATAAATAGTTCAGACAAGAAGATAATAGAAGCTTTCGAAATGTGGTGCTACAGAAGAATGCTGTAGATTAGATGGGTAGACGACATAACTAATGAGGAGGTACTGAATCGAATAGGGGAGAAGCGAGATTTGTGGCACAACTTGACTAGAAGAAGGGATCAGTTGGTAGGACATGTTCTGAGGCATCAATGTACTGGAGGGCAGCGTGGAGGGTAAAAATCGTAGAGGGAGACCAAGAGATGAATACACTAAGCAGATTCAGAAGGACATAGGTTGCAGTAAGTACTGGGAGATGAAGAAGCTTGCACAGGATAGAGTAGCATGGAGAGCTGCATCAAACCAGTCTCAGGACTGAAGACCACAGCAACAACTTAATCTAAAATATGTACATTATGCACGATATTGAAGTAATCCAAGTACAACTTAGTAGGAGAGTAGAGAGTATATAAAACAGATAGCGGTACAGGTAAGTCCCCAGACTGAACCCAGTAACGCGAACGGCACGGCAAAGGATACGATCTGGCTATCGGATGCAGTACTAACCTGAGGGTCGCCGCCGAACACGGCCTCGCCGACGAAGTCTGTGAAGTAGAGGGAGTAGCAGACGTGGGCCATCCAACAGAAGAGGTTGGTCAGGCAGAGCACGCGCAGAGAGCCGGGCATCCACACGATGGACATCAGGTACTGTCCCAGAGAGGGCGTGGCGTGTGCTGTCACCAGTGGCGGGCTCACCTCCTGTCAAAACAAAACCGTGATCGTGTCTAGATCTAGGGATAGCTCAAGCAGAGACTAAATACGGAGGCAGGCCTCCATACAGTCGACAGCAGGTACTGCCGCAGTACCACTCTAACATTCTGCGTGGTGTCTGTTGTTCTAAGTCGTGTCTCCCAACCACTTTCGCGCAACGACGCTCTTAGCGTGTATTTTAGGGAGTTGACTAGTTCGAACCTGGGACCTGTTGCTGGTAAGGAGACCACACATGACATCTAAAGTTCAGAAGAGTTCAGTGAGACTAGCGATGATATAATCAAATACTTAATGATTTCAGCGTCAGCTTCACTGCACTCCCTGTAAAAGAATCTTAATACTAACTAAATTTAGTGGAAGAGGTTCAAGGCTTTCCTATGTTTAGTTAGCTGGTAAAATAACGTCGGAAAAGCAGTTAAGTTTACCATTGGAAATTTTATTCTACTCACAAAACATTGTTTTTAAATTGCACTGTTGATAAAAGGAAATATTTTAACACAGGATGGTAAAAACCAACTGCGTTCAATAAAAATGTGAACAAATGTTCCCTGAATGGGTTTCCAAGTTCTACAATGGATCGAAGGATGACCTATGCCATATCACATCTATAATCTAGGTTTAAATTAAGTTTCATAAAAGGGAAACTATCAAAATGGTCTACAGTGACCCTAAATTATCTTAAATTACTTATTTAACTTGTTGTAAATTACAGTGGCTGATGTAGCTTCTCAATAATTATATAAGAGAAAAATCATCGCGTTTCAGATTTTAACTTCTAGTAGCAAACCATGCGATTTAATTAACTATCGACACTAGTATTATGTACAAAAAGGTGGTGTAACAGATGAGACTTCTGCAGTTCTGAGTGAAGCCTTATGCGCTCTTATGCGGCATCACATGCGTTCATTGCCTTGTCGTTGGTTAGGCAGCATCAGGGTGTGGTGGGCGGCGCAGCTCCACACACCTTGCCGTCTCGGAAGCAACTCTCTCCTAACTTATCCTTACCACAATTTACCGAAGTTGGTTTAAGAAACGCTATCTGGCTGTCTTTTCAACTGAACAATCAGGGTCTCAATGATAACCTTAAGCTCTGCCTACAAAAATTCTGTCTATCCAATGAGAAACGTTATACTTTTCGTGGTGGGACAATGTTTTTGAAGCGAAAAAGTCTCACGCTAAAACTTGCAGCTGGTGTGGTCCTTTTAGCGTTATCTATACTGTTCTCCTGGAGGGCTCTATCTTTTAACATGGGCTGGGGGGTGGTCCTAACTTAACAGAGACGCGAAAAAGTCTCACGCTAAACCTTGCGGGTGGTGTGGCCCTTTTTGTGTTACCGTAAGATCTATACTGTTTTTCTGGAGGGCTCTAGCTTTTAACATGGGCTGGGGGGTGGTCCTTGACGTAACAATGACGGGAAAACGTCTCACGCCAAAACTTGCAGGTGGTGTCGTCCTAATGGTTAGCTGGCGACGTGGGTGTTAAGTCCGTCCCTTATCGTAGGGCCTTCTAGCTTAACACGGTTCTGCTCTTGGCTCCTGTTCTCGTTTCTTTCCTCAGAACTGTGTCTGTTTCACGGTGGGAAGGTATGACATGCATTTAGGCGTTCTTGTGTTAGCCTGTGGTATTCCATTTGCTCACTCGTTGATCGTATTACTTTGGTTAATTTAATGTCAGGATTTATTCGGAGCTATGTAAAATACTGCCGCACTTGCTATCATGTCAGGGTGTTCATGGAGGGTGTTGGATTTCCTGACACCTTACACCACCTCCTGTCAAAACCACGCAGTAAGTCACATCTAGATCTACACGTTCACGAGGCAGAGTGTACACACGGAGCCAGGCCTCCACATAGTGGACGTCAGGTACTGACGAAGTAAGGATGTCGCATGCTCTGCCACTGGTGGTTGGTCCACCTTCTGTCAACTCCAAGTCATATCTAGATGTAGAGGTTGGTGAGGCAGAACATCCACAAGATGGCCAGCAGGTACAGCTCCAAGGAGAGCGTTGCACCCACTGCCATCAGTGCAGGGCCCATTTCCTATCACCAACCCATCATAAGCCACCAGTATACAGGGACATTTCCAAAGGTAAATAAGACCACAACTGGAGAACATAATCAAATTACACTACTGGACATTAAAACTGCTACACCAAATTATAAGTGGATATTCATTCGACAAATATATTATACTAGAACTGACACGTGATTACATTTTCACGCATGTTGGGTTCATAGATCCTGAGAAATCAGTACGCAGAACAACCACTATCACCTCTTGTGTGGCTGGCAAGATCCCTATTTCATCCTTCACAAATCAAGTGTGGGAGCAGCTCCGCTCCAGCGTGGAGGGCCAGCTTCAAGATTCATTGGGGGGAGGCGGTGGCAGCGTTGCGACAGCCTTGTCAAACCAATTAATGAATGAGTTCACGCCATTAACTGGGCTCATACAGCCAAGTTCTCTGTAAATTTGGTTCAGTTTTGTAACCTCTGAAATAAAGTCACACACACTCTCACTCCATACAGTTTCATTACTTTCCTCATTTCCTTGTAGCTGCTTCATCTTTTGAAACTGGAATAGGGGGCTTCAAGAAGACATCGACTCAATAATACTTTTAACAACAACAAAAAATGGTTCAAATGGCTGTGAGCACTATGGGACTGAACAGCTATGGTCATCAGTCCCCTAGAACTTAGAACTACTTAAACCTAACTAACCTAAGGACAACACACAACACTCAGTCATCACGATGCAGAGAAATTACTTTTAATAGCACCGTTTATCACTTTTTTTTGTTTTGCAACATGTGTGTTCGGATTAATTACAATACTAGTGCCCTATGCAAAAACGAACTAATTCCACTCATTGTACTACGAGGTGCCATCACTATGTAATACAACAAAGAACACATGGCTCTATTCAGGACTCCAATACACCGTATTATTCTCCTCTGTTTTGGTTGCAAAACCCTGTTATTCCAAATTATCACCATTCACTGCGACGCCCTTCCGCCACCTTACTGGAACAGCCTGTATGCCCGCATGGTACCGCTGCGCTGTTGGACGTCGTAGCCAATATCTTGGTGCACGAGTAATTTCCCCACAGTCTGAGTACTGCTTCCCATGGACCCATGGAGTGCAGCGAGCGAGGTGGCGCAGCGGCTAGCACACTGGACTCGCATTCGGGAGGACTACGGTTCAATCCCGCGTCAAGCCATCCTGATTTAGGTTTTCCGTGATTTCCCTAAATCTCTCCAGGCAAATGCCGCGATGGTTCCTTTGAAAGGTCACGGCCGACTTCCATCCCCGTCCTTCCCTAATCCGATGAGACCGATGACCTCGCTGTTTGGTCTCCTTCCCCAAACAACCCAACCCCATTGAGTGCATCCTTACTGGGCCAAACAGATGTAAGGTGGGAGGTGCGAGGTCTGGCGCGTAGCGAGGATGGGAAACAACAGTCCGACAAAGTTTTGTGATCTCCTCTTGGGTGCGGAGAATTGTGTGTGGCCTTGCACTGTCGTGGCAAAGGACAAGTCAGTCTGCAATGACGAATTCACTGAACTCGTTTCTTCGGTTTAGTAATGGTAAGACAATTCATCCACGCGGTATTAACCGAGCGGTCTTAGGCGCTGCAGTCTTGGGCTGGTCCTGGAGGAGCTTCGAGTCCTCCCTCGGGCATGGTTGTGTGTGTTTGTCCTTAGGATAATTTAGGTTAAGTAGTGTGTAAGCTTAGAGACTGATGACCTTAGCAGTTAAGTCCCATAAGGTTTCAAACACATTTGAACATTTTTTTAAGACAATGCCCTCCAGAGTTGAGCATCGCACCACGAAGGAGAGCATCAAAGAGAATAACCCCTTCACAATCGTAGAAGACTGTCACAGTGAATACCGGCTGAGGGTGCAGCTTTGAACTTTTTCTTCAGAGTATAGACAGTGTAGCGCAACTTCACGCATTGCCGTATTGTTTTCGATTCGAAATGACGAACCCTTGTTTTATCGCCTGTGATGATGTTCAGAAAATATTGTCACGATGAGCCTTGTAATGTGCGACCAATTCCTTTCTGATGTCCTCCGTCGTTCTTCACGGTCTCCTGTTACTTGGTGAGGAGCCGAACCAGCACAAACCTGCCTCGGGCATGGATGTGTGTGATGTCCTTAGGTTAGTTAGGTTTAATTACTTCTAAGCTCTAGGCGACCTCAGAAATTAAGTCGCATAGTGCTCAGAGCCATTTGAACCAATTTGTGCGTGGCCCGTATTTGTGCCATTTCTTAGTTTACATCTTGTTATTGCCTTACTGCCACCTCATTATGTTAATTCTCAATTACTAGTGTCACTTAGTTGCTGGCTTGCCTGTCCATGAGTGGCAGCACCAGCACTTGTGAATATAGGCCCTGCCGTATTATCTTGGCTGGACTGCTATGACTTCCAGTCATTGTGTGTCGACGAGTCATTTGAAAGGCCCCAGCAGTTAGTTCGGACATGGCAGTGGTGAGTTGGCACGTGGCACAAGTTCAGTCGGGGCGCGGAAGCAGTAAGGTCCGGACCGCCATGACTCGCCCGAGGGCTACCGACACACATGATTGGAGTGGCGACTACTTTGGTTGGTTCTCAGTCGGTTGTCTTGCCGGACAACGTGTGTTTGGCCATCGATCGCTTATGGGTTGCCTGTGTGTGCCGACTCGTGATTTGTCCCTGTTATTCTACAGTCACCTTGTCTAGTTATTCTTGCAAGTGTTTGTAAAACTGTGTGTAGTCTGTGTGATTGGGACTGACAAGTTATTCTAAATGTTGTCGGTGTACTGGCTCTGAGGAGTCGGTCGGTTGGTGTGGATCAGCCAGGAAATCTCTGCGCGGCGCAGCGGTCTGGGCCCGCTGGCGGTCTCTACGCAGTGTCTGAGTGTATGGGAGCTGTTCCGATTGCTACAAGGTTCGTGGCTCACTGCCCCTGGACATCAAAGTTGAGTGGTAATTTAATTACCCAAGCCAGTCTATTCACATTATGCCGTTTGTTTTCATTGTTGGCCATTGGCGGTATTCCCGTGAGCAACAGTGAATGCTCGAGCTGGCAAAAGTTTGGCCACCATCCAGTGGAGTTTAACTGTATTTTGGTTATTTGAAGTCCATGTGCACAAGCGGAATTTTCTGCCTTTTTGGCTTTGGAGTTCCTTGTGTACTGGTCGGGTGGAAAGCAAGTCGCCTTGTTGGTGGGTCCGTTGACTGTCTCTTGGTTGGGTTGCCGGAGGATCGGATATAGCTGGGCCCACCACCTGTCTCCCCAAAGTGAACGTTAATATTTCAAGTTCAGACGGACCCCGGGAAACTTCTGAGCGCCGCTGGTTGTACTGCCTTTTCTTATTGGTGTTTCATTGTGTATTTTGAAACGTCCCCTTATAAAAATTATACAAGACTGTGCTTAAACTGACACAATATTTTTAGCGCAACGCAATCTGACTTTCAATAATCCCTACAAAAGAATGGCCCTGACTAACATTAACCTATACCTTTCGCAAATCACTTACCTCACTAAAAATCTTCGTTACTTGAACTACTACAATACAGCGAGCGCCACTACTGCTAGCTAAATAAAAGATTCAAACTACTGAAGGCACTAACTACTGACAGGCATAGTTAGCAAATAAAAGATTTTGATAGAGAACAAACAATGTATTTACCTCAATAGTGTTCAAAAGTCATAATGTATATAGCAGTTCACGACATCCAGTCTTACAAATTTCAATACTCTGCCATCTCGCTCCCCACATCCACCACTGCTGGCGGCTCACCTCCAACTGCGCAACGCTACGCGCTGTTAACATCCATCTGCCCAACACTACGAATGGCAGATAACAATGCAAACTACCCACAGACTGCGCACAGCACAGCCAGTGATTTTTCATACAGAGCGCTACGTGGCGTTACCAGTAAGAAAACCTAAACAGCCAACTTACAATTTAAATGGCTCATAGACGATGGAATGAATTTGTGTGCTTTTAGTTGGGTTTTAAATAATGGGCCTTCAGCTGTTTTAAAATTGAAAATTCGGTACTTGTCAAGTCTTGCATTGTTTGGGCCTTCAGCCTCGTTTAAAATATTTATGGGTTAAGCTTTGGGACTTCTGACTCTTGAAATTTCATTGTAGTTGTGTTTTTGAATCATGGGCCTTGAGCTACTTTGAAATTATAATTCCTTACTTGCTAAGCCATAGATTGTTTGGGCCTTCAGCCTCATTAAAATATTTTTTTCTGGCTAAATCTTTAGGCCTTCTGTCTTTTGAAAATTTATTGTAGTTGTGTTTTTACATCAAAGGCCTTCAGCCATATTAACATTTAAATTCCTAACTTGTTAAATCTTAGATTGTTTGGGCTTTCAGCCTCATTAAAAAAAAAGGAATTATTTAAGGATAAAGCCTTGGGCTTCCTGCCTTATAAAAATTTATTATAGTTGTATTTTGAATTATGGGCCTTCAGCCGCTGTAAAATTAAAATATTTTACTTGTCAAGTCTTATACTGTTTTGGCCTTCAGCCCCATTTGAAATATTATTTAAGGATGAAACCTTGCGCTTTCTGCCTTTTGAAAATTTATTGTAGTTGTGCTTTAAATCATGGGCCTCCAGCCATTTTAAAATTTAAAGAGGTTGTGCCCTTAAGCCATAGTATTATGTGACATATTCAGTCGATAGTTAAACTCGGAAATCTGCGCTTTAATGTTTGGGCAACTAAATAAAGTTATATGTGTTCGAGTGTAACTGACAGCCACTTAATTTTGGCCCCTTTCCACAATTCCAACTACCTGTTCTGTCCTGCGGATTTAACCACTCGTTTCACTTTGAATACCACAAATGGTGGACAAGTTTAATTCAAATGGCTCTGAGCACTATGGGACTTAACATCTGAGGTCATCAGTCCCCTAGAACTTAGAACTACTTAAACCTAACTTACCTAAGGACAGCACACAACACCCATGCCCGAGGCAGGATTCGAAGCTGCGACCGTAGCGGTCGTGCGGCGGTGGACAAGTGTGTCAGCACTATCGACAGGGGCGTCCACTGGATCGTGTGCAGTGCTCGATCTCCTCGAATGAGAGTGTCCGCACGTTCTGACTTTGCAATAGCTGTAGCTGTGTGCACCTGGACAGTATGCAGGAGATGGGACACGTTTGCGTGACCTTGTCGCGATGATGACAGACGCCTCGCCCAACGACTCGCCGTGCTTTTGTCGAGTACCAGGTCTCTGTAGGCATTCTGCAAATGCCTACGAATATTTGTGTTGCTCCGGTTTCCCCCCAAAAGAGTCCAGTGGCAGCTATCTGCTGGGATGACACCTCCGTCACGTACGCCATTTTGAAGGCTACGAACAGCACTGCCACTAGGGCGACCAACTCTCTCATGTTATACAAGTTCTATCGAATTTTAGCACTTTTTTTTTAAATTCTCCCGTCTTCCTTATTGTCTGCCTGTCTCTCCCGTATGATTCGTTTAGTGATCGCTTTTATAACCTGTAAGGTGCACTACTGGCCATTAAAATTACTACACCACGAAGATGATGTGATACAGACGCGAAATATAACCGACAGCAAGAACATGCTGTGATACGCAAATGATTAGCTTTTCAGAGCATTCACACAAGGTGGGCGCCGGTGGCGACACCTACAACGTGCTGACATGAGGAAATTTTCCAACCGATTCCTATACACAAACAGCAGTCGACCGGCTTTGCCTGGTGAAACATTGTTGTGATGCCTCGTGTAATTAGGAGAAATGCGTACCATCACGTTTCTGACTTTGATAAAGGTCGGATTGTAGCCTATCGCGATTGCGGGTTATCGTATCGCGACACTGCTCATCGCGTTCGTCGAGATCCAATAACTGTTAGCAGAATTTGGAATCGGTGGGTTCAGGAGGGTAATACGGAACGCCGTGCTGGATATCAACGGCCTCGTATCATTAGCAGTCGAGATGACAGGCGTCTTATCCGCATGGCTGTAACGGATCGTGCAGCCACGTCTCGATCCCTGAGTCAACAGATGGGGACGTTTGCGAGACAACAAACATCTGCACGAGGAGTTCGATGACGTTTGCAGCAGCATGGACTATCAGCTCGGAGACCATGGCTGCGGTTACCCTTGACGCTGCATCACAGGAGCGCCTGCGATGGTGTACTCAAAGACGAACCTGGGTTCACGATTGGCAAAGCGTCAGGGATCAAGATGTGGCTCTACGATCCGTTACAGCGATGCAGATAAGATGCCTTTCACTTCGACGAGGCCATTGGGAACCAGTACGGCGTTCCATATTACCCTCCTGAACCCACCGATTCCATATTCTGCTAACAGTCATTGGATCTCGACCAACGCGAGCAGCAATGTCGCGATACGATTAACCACAATCGCGATAGGCTACAATCCGACCTTTATCAAAGTCGTAAACGTGATGGTGCGCATGTCTCCTCCTTACACGAGGCATTACAGCAACGTTTCACCAGGCAACGCCGTAAACTGCTGTTTGTGTATGAGAAATGGGTTGGAAGCTTTCCTCATGTGAGCACGTTGTAGGTGTCGCCACTGGCGCCAACCTTGTGTGAACGATTTGAAAAGCTAATCATTTGCATATGACAGCATCTTCTTCTTGACGGTTAAATTTCTCGTCTGTACCCCGTCATCTTCGTGGTGTAGCAATTTTAATGGCCAGTAGAGTATGATATATAAGTAAGGTTCAAAGGGCTCTGAGCACTATGGGAATTAACATCTGTGGTCATTAGTCCCCTAGAACTTAGAACTACTTAAACCTAACTAACTTAAGGACATCACACACATCCATGCCCGAGGCAGGATTCGAACCTGCAACCGGAGCGGCATATACAGGGTGTTTCAAAAATGACCGGTATATTTGAAACGGCAATAAAAACTAAACGAGCAGCGATAGAAATACACCGTTTGTTGCAATATGCTTGGGACAACAGTACATTTTCAGGCGGACAAACTTTCGAAATTACAGTAGTTGCAATTTTCAACAACAGATGGCGCTGCAAGTGATGTGAAATATATAGAAGACAACGCAGTCTGTGGGTGCGCCATTCTGTACGTCGTCTTTCTGCTGTAAGCGTGTGCTGTTCACAACGTGCAAGTGTGCTGTGGACAACATGGTTTATTCCTTAGAACAGAGGATTTTTCTGGTGTTGGAATTCCACCGCCTAGAACACAGTGTTATTGCAACAAGACGAAGTTTTCAACGAGGTTTAATGTAACCAAAGGACCGAAAAGCGATACAATAAAGGATCTGTTTGAAAAATTTCAACGGACTGGGAACGTGACGGATGAACGTGCTAGAAAGGTAGGGCGACCGCGTACGGCAACCACAGAGGGCAACGCGCAGCTAGTGCAGCAGGTGATCCAACAGCGGCCTCGGGTTTCCGTTCACCGTGTTGCAGCTGCGGTCCAAATGACGCCAACGTCTACGTATTGTCTCATGCGCCAGAGTTTACACCTCTATCCATACAAAATTCAAACGCGGCAACCCCTCAGCGCTGCTACCATTGCTGCATGAGAGACATTCGCTAACGATATAGTGCACAGGATTGATGACGGCGATATGCATGTGGGCAGCATTTGGTTGACTGACGAAGCTTATTTTTACCTGGACGGCTAGGTCAATAAACAGAACTGGCGCATATGGGGAACCGAAAAGCCCCATGTTGCAGTCCCATCGTCCCTGCATCCTCAAAAAGTACTGGTCTGGGCCGCCATTTCTTCCAAAGGAATCATTGGCCCATTTTTCAGATCCGAAATGATTACTGCATCACGCTATCTGGACATTCTTTGTGAATTTGTGGCAGTACAAACTGCCTTAGACGACACTGCGAACACCTCGTGGTTTATGCAAGATGGTGCCCGGCCACATCGCACGGCTGACGTCTTTAATTTCCTGAATGAATATTTCGATGATCGTGTGATTGCTTTGGGCTATCCGAAACATACAGGAGGCGGCGTGGATTGGCCTTCCTATTCGCCAGACATGAACCCCTGTGACTTCTTTCTGTGGGGACACTTGAAAGACCAGGTGTACCGCCAGAATCCAGAAACAATTGAACAGCTGAAGCAGTACATCTCATCTGCATGTGAAGCCATTCCGCCAGACACGTTGTCAAAGGTTTCGGGTAATTTCATTCAGAGACTACGCCATATTATTGCTACGCATGGTGGATATGTGGAAAATATCGTACTATAGAGTTTCCCAGACCGCAGCGCCATCTGTTGTTGAAAATTGTAACTATTGTAATTTCGAAAGTTTGTCTGCCTGAAAATGTACTGTTGTCCCAAGCATATTGCAACAAACGGTGTATTTCTATCGCTGCTCGTTTAGTTTGTATTGCCGTTTCAAATATACCGGTCATTTTTGAAACACCCTGTATAAGTAAGCAAAGTATGTCTTACTTTGTATGTTTACACGCCCATTGTCGTCCAGTTCAAGGAAATGCGTATAATTGTGTAGCTGATGTTCACTATGATTAAATGTCCCTTATTCTCCCCTACAATCATGGTCTGTTTTGGTCATGTCCCTTGTGATCAAAAGTTGGTCGCCCTAGCTGCCACCTATCGGAACTTTACGAAACTAAAGGGGTTGAAGCTGAATATTACACGATGGCCCACGAAACATTTTGTTGCGTCATGTACTGAACACCCCTTGTGCAGGTAAGGGTGTTTACACGTCATGAGAAACAGTACTGGACTAAGATTGAGCCTTGCAGAACGCGCAAGTTAGAGCAGCAGCGGGCGGTGTCTGACTGACCTGCGGCTCCGGGGCGCTGAAGGAGGTCTCGGCGGTGGGCGGCGGCTGCAGCCAGCTGCGCGGCTCCTGCTGCGGCGCGGGGGCGGCGGGGGGCGGCGGGCGCGGGGGCGGCGGAGGCGCCGGCTTGTGGTAGCTCTCGTCGTAGCCGAAGTTGACGTAGCCGTTGCCGTGCAGCGGAGAGTCCGTGCCCGCGATGGGCCGGTACTCTGCCCTGTCCGGCGCGCCGCCCACCTGCGTGCCGCACACCCACGCATGGTCTTATGTCAAAGCGGTAGGTGTATCGAAACAAAATGTCCAGACACTCTGTGACCAAAATGGTACTCAAACAGTGCGTGACAGACTAAAGGCCGAAAGCTGTTTCACAGAGGAAGACTGCACTGTAGTTCCTTCTCCAGATTGTCGCACAGATGGCAAAATGTTAGATATCGAAATAGATGACAGGGGGACTGAAAAACAAAATCCCTCAAAAGAGGAAAGGCCGCTGGACCTGATGGGGTACCAGTTCGATTTTACACAGAGTACGCGAAGGAACTTGCTACCCTTCTTGCAGCGGTGTACCGTAGGTATCTAGAAAAGCGTAGCGTTCCAAAGGATTGGAAAAGGGCACAGGTCATCCCCGTTTTCAAGAAGGGACGTCGAACAGATGTGCAGAACTATAGACCTATATCTCTAACGTCGATCAGTTGTAGAATTTTGGAACACGTATTATGTTCGAGTATAATGACTTTTCTGGAGACTAGAAATCTACTCTGAAGGAATCAGCATGGCTTTCGAAAAAGACGATCGTGTGAAACCCAGCTCGCGCTATTCGTCCACGAGACTGAGAGGGCCATAGGCACGGGTTTGCAGGTAGATGCCGTGTTTCTTGACTTCCGCGAGGACTTCCATACAGTTCCCCACAGTCGTTTAATGAATAAACTAAGAGCATATGGACTGTCAGACCAATTGTGTGATTGGATTGAAGAGTTCCTAGATAACAGAACGCAGCATGTCATTCTCAATGGAGAGAAGTCTTCCGAAGTAAGAGTGATTTCAGGTGTGCCGCAGGGGAGTGTCGTAGGACCGTTGCTATTCACAATATACATAAACGACCTTGTGGATGACATCGGAAGTTCACTGAGGCTTTTTGCAGATAATGCTGTGGTATATCGAGAGGTTGTAACAATGGAAAATTGTACTGAAATGCAGGAGTATCTGCAGCGAATTGGCGCATGGTGCAGGGACTGGCAATTGAATCTCAATGTAGAAAAGTGTAATGTGCTGCGAATACATAGAAAGAAAGATCCCTTATTATTTAGCGACAATATAGCAGGTCAGCTACTGGAAGCAATTAATTACATAAATTATCAGGGAGTAGGCATTAGGAGTGATTTAAAATAAAATTATCACATAAAGTTGATCGTCGGTAAAGAAGATGCCAGACTGAGATTCATTGGAAGAATCCTAAGGAAATGCAATCCGAAAACAAAGGAAGTAGGTTAGAGTACGCTTGTTCGCCCACTGCTTGAATACTGCTCAGCAGTGTGGGATCCGTACCAGATAGGGTTGATAGAAGAGATAGAGAAGATCCAACGGAGAGCAGCACGCTTCGTTACAGGATCATTTAGTAATCGCGAAAGCGTTACGGAGATGATAGATAAACTCCAGTGGAAGACTCTGCAGGAGAGACGCTCAGTAGCTCGGTACGGGCTTTTGTTAAAGTTTCGAGAACATACCATCACCGAAGAGTCCAGCAGTATATTGCTCCCTCCTACGTATATCTCGCCAAGAGACCACGAGGATAAAATCAGACAGATTAGAGCCCACACAGAAGCATACTGACAATCCTTCTTTCCACGAACTATACGAGACTGGAATAGAAGGGTTTGTGAATGCGCATAGCAGCAGACAGTAATTTTTGTTTTCATAGGAGTTCAATTCTTAAGGGAAACTATTATTAGGCGAATAGATTACGTATTGATTTTTGTCATTGATTTCTTTTGTAATTGCCAGGGAATTGTTTCAGTATGTATTTAATTGAGAAGTATTTCAGTCTGTCTCAAGAGTTTGATTAATTTGTAATATTGCTTACTGGAGGCAGATTTACAACGAAGCAACTGTTCAATCGTTGTGATTCATCCTCTTGACGGTTTACATGCTTTCTTTAAGATTAATTGTCCTAAAATATAAATAGTACAGAATTATAAGCATAGTATATTCCTGAAAAATTTCCAAAAATTACTTTCCAGCCTCCAAAGCAAATAATATTAGAAAAACCTATCTGCAGAACAAGTAGTAAATTTAATCTTACTATAATTCTCATGATGCTAAACGTAATTAAATGGTATACTATTTTACCTATACATAACTTTATAATTATATTAGCAATGTTGTTGTTGTGGTCTTCAGTCCTGAGACTGGTTTGATGCAGCTCTCCATGCATCTCTATCCTGTGCAAGCTTCTTCATCTCCCAGTACCTACTGCAACCTACATCCTTCTGAATCTGCTTAGTGTAGTCATCTCTTGGTCTCCCTCTACAATTTTTACCCTCCACGCTGTCCTCCAATACTAAATTGGTGATCCCTTGGTGCCTCGGAACATGTCCTACCAACCGATCCCTTCTTCTAGTTAAGTTGTGCCACAAACTTCTCTTCTCCCAAAACCTATTCAATACTTCCACATTAGTTATGTGATATACCCATCTAATCTTCAGCATTCTTCTGTAGCATCACATTTCGAAAGCTTCTATTCTCTTCTTGTCCAAACTATTTATCGTCCATGTTTCGCTTCCATACATGGCTACACTCCATAAAAATACTTTCAGAAATGACTTCCTGACACTTAAATCTATACTCGATGTTACCAAATTTCTCTCCTTCAGAAGCGCTTTCCTTGCCATTGCCAGTCTACCTTTTATATCCTCTCTACTTCGACCATCATCAGTTATTTTGCTCCCCAAATAGCAAAACTCCTTTACTACTTTAAGTGTCTCATTTCCTAATCTAATTCTCTCAGCATCACCCGACTTAATTCGACTACATTCCATTATCCTCGTTTTGCTTTTGTTGATGTTCATCTTATACTGTCCTTTCAAGACACTATCCATTCCGTTCAACTGCTCTTCCAATTCCTTTGCTGTCTCTGACAGAATTACGATGTCATCGGCGAACCTCAAAGTTTTTATTTCTTCTCCATGGATTTTAATACCTACTCCGAATTTTTCTTTTGTTTCCTTCACTACTTGCTCAATATACAGATTGAATAACGTCGGGGAGAGGCTACAACCCTGTCTCACTCCCTTCCCAACCACTGACTCCCTTTCATGTCCTTCGACTCTAATAACTTCCATCTGGTTTCTATACAAATTGTAAATAGCCTTTCGCTCCCTGTATTTTACCCCTCCCACCTTCAGAATTTGAAGGAGAGTATTCCATTCAACACTGTCAATGCTTTCTCTAAGTCTACAAATGCTAGAAACGTAGGTTTGCCCTTCGTAGGGTCAGTATTGCCTCACGTGTTCCAACATTTCTACGGAATCCCAACTGATCTTCCCCGAGGTCGGCTTCTATCAGCTTTTCCATTCGTCTGTAAAGAATACTCGTTAGTATTTTGCAGCTGTGACTTATTAAACTGATAGTTGGGTAATTTTCACATCTGTCAACACCTGCTTTCTTTTGGATTGGAATTATTATATTCTACTTGAAGTCTGCGGGTATTTCGCCTGTCTCATACATCTTGCTCACCAGATGGTAGAGTTTTGTCAGGACTGTCTCTCCCAAGGCCGTCAGTAGTTCCAATGGAATGTTGTCTACTTCTGGGGACTTGTTGGTACTCAGGTCTTTCAGTGCTCTGTCAAACTCTTCACGCAGTATCGTATCTCCCATTTCATCTTCATCTACATCCTCTTCCATTTGCAAAATATTGTCCTCAAGTACATCGCCCTTGTATAGACCCTCTGTATACTCCTTTCACCTTTCTGCTTTTCCTTCTTTGCTTAGAACTGGGCTTCCACCTGAGTTCTTGACATTCATACATGTAGCTCTCTTTTCTCCAAAGGTCTCTTTAATTTTCCTGTAGGCAGTATCTATCTTACCCTTAGTGAGATAAGCGTCTAAATCCTTACATTTGTCCTCTAGCCATCCCTGTTTATCCATCTTGCACTTCCTGTCGTCTCATTTTTGAGACGTCTGTATTCCTTTTTGCCTGCTTCATTTACTGCATTTTTATATTTTCTCCTTTCATCAATTAAATTCAATATTTCTTCTGTTACCCAAGGATTTCTACTAGCCCTCGTCTTTTTACCTACTTGCGGTACACAGATATGTTATAGAATCGCATCACCCCTAGCCTATGGGATAAATACCTGCTGGAATGTACGACGTTAATGCAGGATGGCAGCAGACCGTATTATTCATTTCGGACCTCTTGATTAGTATGGAAGTGTGATTACGCATGTCAATCACATCGCGATTACGGGCAGCATGGGGGTTCACGTCTGAGCCTCAGAACGTGCGCTAGCAGCGCATGTCGGGTGTTTCAAGCGTCAACTTCGCGTCTCAATATCTCGGGATGTAATGGGAATATTGCGATGCAATCAACGGCATTGTGTATGTGCTTTGTCATGCTATGGATGACTGAAGAAAAAACATAGGAAGTCCATTTAAAAAAACATAAGTTTGTGTTAAAAAAACACATATGCTTTCGTTTTAGAATGTTTTCAAGTATGTACATTCATGGGCCCCAGCCCTACATTGATACCGGTGAAAGTCGTTTTCCAATAGCTGTTATTGTTCTAGAGATATTTTGGGTGGACAAGATAGCTGGGACACCCTGTATGTAGTTGTAGTAAGCAGCAACAGCAGGAGCCGCCATACAGAACATGCATAATAGGTTTTTTTTATGTTTTTGTTAAATAATGGAATGCAGACCAAGCAGTGGCAACAGCAAGACCAAGTATGTTATTTGTTGCGCACAGGACCAAATAAAAAATAATAATGTTTAGGCGATCTCTGTAATAGCAAAGTTAACAAGAGTACAAGCACGAGATTTTCAGTAGAAAACACGAGATAAGAAGATGGAGCTCGCGACATTCAACTGCTATCTTCCTCCTTGGCTGATATTTTCCGCTGTCGTACCATTGGCTGGGCAGAAGGGAATTGATTAGGTTGTTGGTCGGTCCTTCAGCCATCCCTGGGTCGGGTTGCCATCCGATTATTTAACCTTACTCTTGACTGTCTGTCTCACCTCACCTTACGTTAGAGCAGGGCTTCCCAACCTTTTCAGCTGGTGGACCCCTTCTTCAGTCGAAAATCCATGGTGGACCCCTAGTCTGTTCCCAATGCCCCCCAGTATCAATACTCTTTGGTTTAGAGATGAATGAAAAAGACATTAAGGTCAAAAATCGACTTATGAAATAGATAGTGCACTGACAAAGCAAGTTTAACATTTAATGATTCCTGGGGCTCATACGTGCGAGCGAGAGCTGTGATTGGTCGACAAAGCCAGCTCCGAGCATGCGTAAAAGGTTTCAGCGCATCTACCCCCGTGAGCCGGCGCACAAACGACCTCCGTAATGTAGCGAAACAGTCGATCAGAGAAGCCGCATTCTCCAGCACTAAACTGTGTATGCGTTCTCATTTAGGAACCGCAAAGTCTGCTTGGGAATACGACCTGAAGTAAAAGTACACATTTTTTTCACACGAAAAAATAGTGATGAATTTGATTTTTACATTTTTATTCAATAATTTTACTCATTATTTTACACAACTTGGTGAAGGGTGGCAATACGGCCTTCAGCCGACTTAAACTAAAATTTGAAGATTCATTTATTTAAAAACTAAATTTTGAAAGTTTTTTCTATCTGAAATTCTTGTTATCCAGGCCTTGACCCCTGAGATGTTCTATGTCCAGTGTATGGCCTTCAACCGAGCTTTTACGTGAAAGATTTTTAAGATAAGACCTTCAGCTGTCTTAAATTAAAATTTAGAAAAGTGATTTGTTAAAACTATTTTTTTTTTAATTTGCTCTTGAAAGTTGGATTCCTTTCATGTTAATTTCTTAAATCTATTGTCATTTACGGCATAAATTCCTCTTCTAAATTTATTGTGGCGTTTCTGACTATCTGCGAGGAGACTGAGTAGTGGAACGTGTTACTTTTACACATAAACAAGTACGATCTGTCACACTACTATACTTTAAAACACAGTTTATATGCAATTCATGTCACACAGCCTCATACGGAACCTACATCCGCTTTCTTTTATGTACTGTATATGATAAGATACTGTCATCCCCCTTCCCTTCTGTGTGAGAGGATGAATGAGCAAATGTATTTCTAGTTGCATGCTTGAGGGTAGCAGCAAGTCTGTCTGCTAGAGAACAGTAGGACCAACGTCGGAACAGTGGAACTACTGAGTGTGTCAGTGAACAGTGATTATACGGTTCTTAGTCCAATGCATATACGTGTGTTCTGTCAGAGAAACTTTGACTCGTGTGTTCTGCAGGGGTTCGATTTATTGGTGTTTATTAGACTGACTCTTGTATTTTGCAGGTGTTCTTTTCTTTTAGACTTTGACTCTTGTATTCTGCAGGTGTTTTATTTATTGGTGTTTTTTTAGACGTTGACAACTGTACTTTCAGAGCTGTTTTATTTCTCAATGTTTGTTTTTGTGTGTTGTATTAGATTTGTGATATTTTGTTTCGTAAATTCATTCCTGTGGCATTGGTTCATGCTCATTGGACAGTGATCGATTAGCCTTTGCATGGGGCATATTTATAGTGAGGAACCCCTTAAGGGTAACAATCACATAACTAATTGTAGTTTCAGTATAATGACATAGTGATCACTGTTTGATAACTAACTGAAATATAGTAGAGTGATTAAATTAGTGCCACAAAGTTATTTTAATTCTACAAATTATTAGTTTTATAAGATATAGAATTTTTTTTGCGATAACCACTTTGTAAAAGATGTTGTTTCTCTTATCTTTTTTTTGCTTTTGCGGATTGTGCATTGTAATGTTCTGCTTTATAATACTGATGTTATTTTCATGTTTTTTTTTAACTGCTGTGGCACCTTTGCTATTTTCATAAATTTTACTTGTTAATAAACAGTCATAAAATTTCCTGTGATCAGTTGGCTCTTGCAATGAGCAAATACTGGTGAACTCCATAAGGGTAACAACCAGAAATTGTTTTCATATTAATGACACAGGAACCATTGTTTTTACTTGCTGACCGAATTAAGTCTACACTATCTTTTTAATAGGTGTCACAGATTGTTTATTTTTCTCTTTGAAATTAGTAGATTCTAATGATGTGTTGAAATTGTGGTATTTTAGCAAGTAGCTGGTGACCTTTTGCCTTTTCTTTAATTTTTGGTTTGAGTTGGGTGTGAGAAGCTTGCTTGGGAAGGTCCTAGCATGGCCAGAAAATTCCCTGCACAGTCTTTTCCCGGAGCGTTGGGGTTATGAAAGGTCTCTGTTGGATTCCTTTCACGTTAATTTCTTAAATCTGTTGTCATTTACGGCATAAATTCCTCTTCTAAATTTATTCTGGCGTTTCTGACTATCTGCGAGGAGACTGAGTAGTGGAACGTGTTACTTTTACACATAAACAAGAACGATCTGTCACACTACTACACTTTAAAACACAGTTTATATGTAATTCATGTCACACAGTCTCATACGGAACCTACATCCGCTTTCTTTTATGTACTGTATATGATAAGATACTGTCATCCCCCTTCCCTTCTGTGTGAGAGGATGAATGAGCAAATGTATTTCTAGTTGCATGCTTGAGGGTAGCAGCAAGCCTGTAGGACCAACGTCGGAACAGGTAGCTACGCTTTCTAAAAGCAAAGAGGTTTCTATCCTTAGTATGGTTCTGTCCGTCCCTTGTCATGTTGGTATAGGAAGCTGCCCCTCTGGTCACTTCCGTTTTGTATCGGGAAGCACCCTTGGTAGGAGCGCAGGTCAGTCTGTTCGCGGCGAGCGCGTGAAGTGGTAAGATCTCCGGCTAAGCGCGTGTCTGCTAAGTCCGCAGGACAATGGATTTCTTAAGTTCAGCCTAACTGAAAATTTAATCGCCTTTATTTCAGGTTTTACCTCTACCTCTAAAATATCTAATGTCATCTTAAATTGCAACTCAGTGTATTTCGAGTGACAACTTCAGAATATGTTCCAGTAGTTGCTTTGTCACTACTTTGTGAGTAAAGTGGAACCACGTGTTGATCAGTAACTCTAACTAAGATCATCAATCTTAAATGCGAATGTTCGTGAGATTATAACGTCTCGTCTTGACAATATTATTCAATATAGCAACTTTTCTTTATGTTCAACCCACGTGGAGTGTACTTTGTGAGACCAGTACCACGTGCTTATACAATTGTTTGACCCATCAGGTTAATAGTAAGACGATAGTAACCAGTTCCCGGTTTTTCTTTTGTAAACTGCTTTTCGATCTAATTTATTTTAATTATCAAAATTATTGTGGAGTTACACTCTTTGTGTAAACCAAGTTGACCACGTGAAGCATGAGGTGTAATCATCAAAGTAGCCCTCAGCTATTCTTTTCGGGAAGATTTCTCAGAGAGTTAGTATGAATTTAGTATACCAGTGTGTGGTAATTACATGACGGACAGGATTGCGCTACAAACGTAACTTCTTTGGGTGAAAATTGAATCGGTTGGTTGTGGTTAACTTCCTCTTGCATATGTTTCAATGTTCTTCGTGTGTTATTTTATGAATGTAGTGTTGTATGCAGTCTCCCAATCTTGGATCCCTATTTGATGTGTTCTGTAAGATTACAAATTCACATTTTCACAATCCTAAATAAGGCAGCAGCTTAGTTATGACTCAAGTTTAATATGCTGAAATTTCAATGATCAATGTTAAAATAAATTTCCAAATATAAACTGATTTATTTCTTTTTATTTAAATTCTCTTTTTTATATATGTATCACCGGTTTTCGTATGACTATTAAAAGATTATAATTAATGTTAGTCTGGTTGGAAATTTGGTAAGCTAGACTGGATACCTGGTGAAACAGTTGCTCAGTAATGCAACGTTAACTTCCTCAGATAGCTCACAGCTTTTAAACTGCTCTATTGTTTATCAGCACCGCTTTTTACACCTCAAACTAAATCAACAACATTACACTCTATCTGAAATTCTTGTTATCCAAGCCCTAAGCCCAGAGTTGTTCAGTGTCTTGTGTGTGGCCTTCAGCCGAGTATTTACGAGAAATATTTTTTTAAAGTAAGGTCTTCAGATGCGTGTATTCTTTCAAGCAATTTTTATAACTTGTGTTCAGGCCTTCAGCTGTTCTTGTTTTTGGTGTTTTGTGCCTTCAGCCCAGAAGGTATCGGAAGTTTTCTTAACTAGGCCTTCAGCCATATTGTTTTAATTTGATCCTTTAAGCCATTGTGTAATTAAGTAGTTCTTAGGAAAATAAAAGTTTGCGTGTTTGTGCAAATGACAGTAACTGATTACGGCCCTCTCCACAACCATAAACTGATCCACTCTGTCCTGCGAAACCAGACTGCAAATTGCACAAAGTTTTCAACAGAAGTTGTAGAGAATTTAATTTTGGAAAAGTGATGGTAATAAAGTTAACTGAAACTGTATGAATGTGTAAGATAATCTGCTTTTATTAATACGATAGCACAGGTGAATTCATGTTAAACTGGAAGAAACAAAGCTCAGTGTTAACGAAGTTGAACAGTGTACATACAATTTCACAATACATTCACAATAAATGTTCAAAAATGTCTCCACCGAGTTCAATGCATTTAGATGCGCGTGTGTGAACAGATTTTACTGCTCGTTTCAGTTTCTCAGGGTTGTTCTTAATTTAGGCTATTGCATTCATAATGCGAGCAAGTAATGCCTCATGTATATTGATTTTTCCCCTCATAAACTATGTCTTTCATCCATCCCCTTACACGAAAATGCATTGTTGTTAAATCGGTGTAGCACCACGACCAATCCATATTTGGGGAAAAATGTTCATTTAAATGTGTAGAACGGCGTTGGTGAAATGTGGGGGCGCGCCGTCATGTTGAAAATTAATCTGCAGACGCGTAGCAAGTAGTAATCCTGCTTTACTTTTAACCTCATACAGTTTTGCGATGGCTTCATGTTAGCGGAGTTGCTAAATTTCAGGCTACACCTTTTACTAGCTGTAACTCCGTAGCCAAACATTTGTGGACCTATGTTTATATGAACTTTTTTCTTTAGTTTTACTTGCAGTATGAGATATTAAAATATTTGCATATGTTCGTGAATCACCCTGTATATGCCACCAAAAACAGCGCTTTAATGGTTATTGCGAAGAAGTATGGTTACCACCAATGTGGTTTATGGAAGGGGCTTGGGAAATATACTCAGCACAAAATTAATCTGTCATTTGTGGTCCTTGGGAAGCGTACTCACCACCAACTTAGGCGTATCGCAAAGGTTCTGGGAATACGTTTTGCCACTGTCTATGCCTGGCCTCTGGTGGCAGCACACAGCACCAGGTCTATGAAAACTGCTGCAACAATCAGTTTCTGTTTCTTGTGGGATTACTACTGTTGTCTTAACACATTGTTTCGCTTCTGCAGTATAAATTATTGTGGCCTGTATCAGCTCGTACCTTTATTGCGTGATAAGGTTTCGAGGATTGTTTTCACATTGTGGTAAGTGAACTTTAATATCGGTAACAAATTGAGTAATAGAAAACATAAAATAAAAGCGGGTAACACGGTACATTACTTTTTATGTGTAATGGCATCAAAAAAGAGAAGTGGTACATCAGTTTACCACCAGTTTTAATAACTAACAAAGGCGCAGTGGTAATACACGTATCACCACAGTTTTTCGTCCTAAATCACAAAAACGAAATTATCAAATTTGTAATGGGACAGCAAAAAAATTATCTTTGTTGAGTTCCTACAAAAAATGCGCCCGCGAAAGGGTTAATTTGCACGCAGGTATAAATGTAGTCGACATTTTTTCTTCCTCAAATTTCGGTAATAGGTTTCAGTTTTCAAAACACTAAGAATTAAATCAATAAAACTTCATGGAAGGCTAAATTGCCTGTCTTCTTTTTCGCTAGGAAGAGGATGTTTCCATAGGGCTGTGACAAAGGATAACGCTTTATAAAACAGCCAATGCAACTCGCAACCTTTGCAATGTCATTAGACAACCTGTCTGTACCCCGTCCTGCCATAACCACTCGTCTACAGTCAGGAAAAGAGCCCCGTATCAATTTTTGAACATGCTTTAATATTTTTTCATTAAGTCATCATCTTTATTTAACCTGCTAACAAAATTCTGAAAAATCATAAAACTTGCTACATTTGTATAGGAAAAAAAATTGCAGAAAGGCAGATAAAAACATGACTTCAGTCACACACACACACACACACATTATATATATATATATAGCCCAGTCACAATCAATGGACCACCCTGTATATATTTCTCACAGCATATGCCAATTGTACAAGGTCGAATGATGTATCGTTGCGTTGAAAATTTTAACATACAAGAGACGGTTAACTATAATAGGAATAAGGGCATTTAAATACCCAGCTTCATACAAATTTTTTACGAAGCTTATTTATTAGCCACAAATAAGAGATGCTCTTTTCATATTACCTTATTACAAATCTCATTTCGTTTGTTTTAAAATACGCACTAAGTGGATAATTTGTATACCGCATGTCATAGATAACAATTATGAACAGCGCTGCAGTCCATTATCTCTGCCCATTGTACAAGCTGACATCTTTTAAAAGAAAATACTTTCGTGAATCGACAAACACATTTGTCGTTGTCGCCTTGATTATGATTTATCTATTCCAACCACATGTTTACATAAAGTATGAAGTGCAATTAAAATCTGAAAATACAATTAGAGATTTTTCCGGCCTTCGTGGTATATCAGGCAAGAACCGAAGAATACGTTCTAAACTATACATTTCGCATTTATTTCCTTCTTTGTATTTTATAGTCGTATTTTTAATTAAACTTCCCTTCAACAACATTTTTGACGTAACGTTGAATTGTAATACAGATGCATTTTTAGATACCCAGCTCTTTAATATATGTATATATAAATGAAAAGCATGATTATCAAAAATCTCAAAATGTACATTTCCGATTTACTTGAAATTTTTATACGTTTCCATAATAAACGTTCAGATTGCTATAGCCTGTATAGTTTCTAACATATGAATAAGTATATAAAATATGCAATAGCGAACCAGGAAAGTTGTGTTTATGGCTTATTGGTTTATAATTAAAATACTACTACAGAATCTGAATTTGCAATTACAGTAAACAAGGCTCAAAGTCAGAGTGCGGGGGGGGGGGGGGGGAGGGAAAAGGAGATCAATAGAAGAATGTGACAAAAGGAATGCAGAGAACACGGAGGAGGAGATGGGCAGAGAGATGGGAGGAGAAAGTGGAGAGAGAGGGGGATGAGAAGATGGAGAGGTGAGGGGGAGATGGAGGGGAGAAGATACAGAGAGAGGGGAGGAGAAGATATACAGAGAGGGGAGGAAAAGATGGGGAGAGAGGAGGAAGGAGAAGATAGAGAGGGAAGAAGAAGATGGAGAGAGAGATGGGGGAAGCAGAAGATACAGAGAAAGGAGTAGGAGAAGATAGTGGAGGAGAAATGGAAACAGAGTGAAGGAGAATATGGAGAGAGGTGGGAGGAGAAGATATACCGAGAGGAGAAGAAAAGGTGGATAGGGGAGGAGAAATTGGACAGAGAGGGGAGTGGAAGGTGAAGAGAAACAGGAAGGAGAAGATACAGAGAGAAGAGGGGGAGAATATAAAGTGAGAGGGGAGGAGTGGATAGAGGGGGAGGAGAACATGGGGAGAGAGAGAGAGAGAGAGAGAGAGAGAGAGAGAGAGAGAGAGAGAGAGAGAGAGAGAGAGAGAGAGAGAGGAGGAGAAGACACAGAGAGAGGGGAGGAGAAGATACAGAGAGGGGAGGAGAAGACAGAGAGAGGGGAGGAGAAGGTGGAGAGAGAGAGGAGGAGAACATGGACAGTGAGAGGTGGAGGAGATGATTAACAGATAGAGGTGGAAAGAGAAGGAGATGATCAAGGAAAGGGGGAGGTGGTGATGGACCGAGACAGGAGAGAAGACGTATATTCAATTCCTATACATGTTAGAAAAGTATGGTTTTCTTTCTTTTCTATGTAAGTAAACCACGTGGCTGCATACAGTAGTCCTCGAAAATATAAAAGAGAATAAAGAAAACTCACCTGGTTAGCATAGTCCGGCGACACGCTGCCGTAACCGTAGCCATTCACCGACCCCTCCGTGGATATCTTTATGTACTCAGCGCTGTCGGGCTTTCCCTGCTGGTTCTGCAACACGCGACAACACACAATTACGGAATGCGGTATAAGGCGGCAAAGCGGTACAACGCTACCGACACACTCGTGGAACCCACTGCAGTAGCAGAAGGTCACCGACGGTAGCGGCCGAGTACAGGCCCCACAGCTGATGAGCGTTCAGCAGTTCTGAGCGCTCTGCTGTGGATTCTGTCGGGCGCGGCTGTTCGAATTGCTACACGTCGATATTTGCTGCTCATTATTTTTCAGGAATTGGCAGCACTGGCGCCTTATCGCTAATAGCTTCCATTGTTGTGTGCTTCAGTATCAAGGCGACTGCTCAATTGTCGACATACACTCCTGGAAATGGAAAAAGAACACATTGACACCAGTGTGTCAGACCCACCATACTTGCTCCGGACACTGCGAGAGGGCTGTGCAAGCAATGATCACACGCACGGCACAGCGGACACACCAGGAACCGCGGTGTTGGCCGTCGAATGGCGCTAGCTGCGCAGCATTTGTGCACCGCCGCCGTCAGTGGCAGCCAGTTTGCCGTGGAATACGGAGCTCCATCGCAGTCTTTAACACTGGTAGCATGCCGCGACAGCGTGGACGTGAACCGTATGTGCAGTTGACGGACTTTGAGCGAGGGCGTATAGTGGGCATGCGGGAGGCCGGGTGGACGTACCGCCGAATTGCTCAACACGTGGGGCCTGAGGTCTCCACAGTACATCGATGTTGTCCCCAGTGGTCGGCGGAAGGTGCACGTGCCCGTCGACATGGGACCGGACCGCAGCGACGCACGGATGCACGCCAAGACCGTAGGATACTACGCAGTGCCGTAGGGGACCGCACCGCCACTTCCCAGCAAATTAGGGACACTGTTGCTCCTGGGGTATCGGCGAGGACCATTCGCAACCGTCTCCATGAAGCTGGGCTACGGTCCCGCACACCGTTAGGCCGTCTTCCGCTCACGCCCCAACATCGTGCAGCCCGCCTCCAGTGGTGTCGCAACAGGCGTGAATGGAGGGACGAATGGAGACGTGTCGTCTTCAGCGATGAGAGTCGCTTCTGCCTTGGTGCCAATGATGGTCGTATGCGTGTTTGGCGCCGTGCAGGTGAGCGCCACAATCAGGACTGCATACGACCGAGGCACACAGGGCCAACACCCGGCATCATGGTGTGGGGAGCGATCTCCTACGCTGGCCATACACCTCTGGTGATCGTCGAGGGGACACTGAATAGTGCACGGTACATCCAAACCGTCATCGAACCCATCGTTCTACCATTCCTAGACCGGCAAGGGAACTTGCTGTTCCAATAGGTCAATGCACGTCCGCATGTATCCCGTGCCACCCAACGTGCTCTAGAAGGTGTAAGTCAACTACCCTGGCCAGCTAGATCTCCGGATCTGTCCCCCATTGAGCATGTTTGGGACTGGGTGAAGCGTCGTCTCACGCGGTCTGCATGTCCAGCACGAACGCTGGTCCAACTGAGGCGCCAGGTGGAAATGGCATGGCAAGCCGTTCCACAGGACTACATTCAGCATCTCTACGATCGTCTCCATGGGAGAATAGCAGCCTGCATTACTGCGAAAGGTGGATATACACTGTACTAGTGCCGAGATTGTGCATGCTCTGTTGCCTGTGCCTATGTGCCTGTGGTTCTGTCAGTGTGATCATGTGATGTATCTGACCCCAGGAATGTGTCAATAAAGTTTCCCCTTCCTGGGACAATGAATTCACGGTGTTCTTATTTCAATTTCCAGGAGTGTATTTGCTGATTACTCAGTTTGATACACCGCGTCCATTCCCATTATATTTCAACAGGTAATTTCTTTGATTACCCACATAGCTTAAGACGTAGTAGAAAGCTAATTTAGAATGTAAAATGCACTTATATTCTTGGAGCATTTAGTCGTCTGTTACAGTTGTCTGAATATCAATTATCAAATTGATACACTGCGCCTGAGCCGGCCGCGGTGGTCTCGCGGCTCTAGGCGCGCAGTCCGGAACCGTGCGACTGCTACGGTCGCAGGTTCGAATCCTGCCTCGGACATGGATGTGTGTGATGTCCTTAGTTAGGTTTAAGTAGTTCTAAGTTCTAGGGGACTAATGACCACAGCAGTTGAGTCCCATAGTGCTCAGAGCCATTTGAACTGCGCCTGATTGCGTTTTTTATAGGAATTTTATGATTTTAGGTGGGATATTCTTCATGATGGTAGGCTGCAGTAAGATGTATAATAATGTTGCAGAAATCCAAAAGGTGCTATTCGAAGAGCATAATAATGAATTTCAAGAGTATTTTGAAGACGAAGTGTACACGGATTGTGGTGGGGTAGTTGAAATCCAACCGGAAGTTTCGGAAACAGAGGAAGACCACAGTGAAGATGGCGAGGAGGTACTTGAGGAAAACGGCCATTACTGTATTGGAAGGGACAAAGAGACAGAACGTAATAAAGTTCCACCATCGTAGAGAGTACGATTCAGGGCTCTCAATTTGGAAGTGACCTGGACCTATAGGTGTGGCAAAAGCAACGAGAACGCTACAGGTGTCTCATAAATTAGGCTCTTCATACGACCCCACAAGTAGTAGTCCATAGGGGGTTAAATCCGACGATCGTGGCGGCCACGCGGTTGGACCACCACGGCCTATCCATCTTTCACCATACCGTTTGTTGAGATGTCTCTAGACCGCCTGTGAAAAGTGAGGTGGTGCTCCATCATGCTGAAACCACATTTCCTGATGGGCATTCAATGGCACAGCTTCCAAGAACGGGTCCGTTACGTGTCGTAGGAAGACTAAGTATGTGGGACTCGTGAGCTTGGATAGAAGGAAGTATGGTCCAATCACATGACCGTCCAGAAAACCTGCCCACACGTTAATTCCAAACCTGTCTTGAAATCCCTGAACATAAGTGGCATGAGGGTTTTCGTCCGCCCAGACACGGCTACTTCGAGCATTCAGAACACAATCCCTTGTGAACCTACATTCACATGTGAAGAGAACTCGACGCGGAAACACGGGCGCGTCGAAGCAACGGTGCAGGAACTGTGTGCAGAAGGCGACGCGTTGTAGAAAGTCTGCTGGACCCATAGCGTGTACCCTTTGTAAGTGGTACGGATGTAACTTCAAAAATGGTTCAAATGGCTCTGAGCACTATGGGACTTAACTTCTGAGGTCATCAGTCCCCCAGAACTTAGAAATACTTAAACCTAACTAACGTAAGGACATCACACACATCCATGCCCGAGGCAGGATTCGAACCTGCGACCATAGCAGCAGCGTGATTCCGGACTGTAGCGCCTAGAACCGCTCGGCCACTCTGGATGTAACTGTTGCTCATGCAGGACATCCAAGACGGTACTGTGAGTAACAGCTATTACACGCGCAATTGTTCGTGAACTCGTTAACGGGCTATCTTCAGTGCGATGCAGTACACCGCCTTCAAATTCGGAAGTGCTCTGTAGCCGTGGAGTACCACAGTCCTGCCTCCTCACGGTGAAGGTACCCGTTTCTCGTAGCCGTCGTGTAACTTGGGGAAACAGTTTGTGCGATGGAGTGCGACGGTGTGGAAAACGTTCGTGATACAGCCGACTAGCAGCTCTTCCGTTACCTCCAGCTTCGCCACACTCAAGGAGCATGTCTGTGTACTCCGCAAACGTGTACTGCACCATGTTTCCTCTATCGGTGATGTACAGGTATTGACTCGGTCACACAGCAAAGTGGACAATAAGTGACAGCTGGGGATCGATTGACATTGTACACGTCATCATGCCTACCCTGTTGCATATCAGGACAGGGAATTGTGGTGTCACCGCCAGACACCACACTTGCTAGGTGGTAGCCTTTAAATCGGCCGCGGTCCGGTAGTATACGTCGGACCCGCGTGTCGCCACTATCAATGATTACAGACCTAGCGCCGCCACACTGGCCTTGGAGAAACCAAGCAAATTACAGAAATGTTACCGGGTATTCTAAGTCAATTGGGCACTGAAGGTTTGACTCAATTAAAGCGCCTGGTATAGAGTGTGGCAAGCAGTTCCTCAACTTGTTGAGAACTTCGACGAGGCAAGTAAGGAAGAGGTTGCAGTAATATTAGATAAATCCAAGGGGAAGGACGCAGATGGATCAGCAGGTGACGGAAAACAGGAAGAAAAGTCCAAAGAAAATAAGGACAAGGAGAATTGAAGAATCTGAAGGCTGAGTTATTTTGCCGTGAAGAGTAGCTGTACCCCTGAATCCTGCAAGCAACGGCAGCAGTCTTCATGAACATTTTGATGTGCATTTGCAACATCAGTTCTATAAAAATTTACTCTCATTGTGAATAGAATAAAAATCAAAGTTTAATAAAAATAACTTTGAGTGATTGTATACTTGCTTGATATAATTGAAAGAAAAAAGTTAATTTTCATTTCTCTTACATGTTATAAAGCCCTTAAACTGCGGAAGAGAAATGTTGAGTTAGTGTCTTAAAGTTGTTTCGTATTCTTTAACCACACTATTTTATCAGCTGTTGAGCAAGTGAGACTTAACTAGCAGATTGTATAATGAAACGGATTAAAAAAAGCACTATGAGAATTAACATTTGAGGTCATCAGTCCCCTAGACTTAGAACTACTTAAACCTAACTAACCTATCGACGTCACACACATCCATACCCGAGGCAGGATTCGAACCTGCGACCGTAGCAGCAGCGCGGTTCCGGACTGAAGCGCCCAGAACCGCTCGGCCACCGCGGCCTGCTGAACATTCATGCCACGTGCCTGTGAGGTGCACATGCCCACCTGCAACTGCCTCGTGAAATGTCTGGCTGCTACAACGGCACGTTTCCGGCAGTCACGTCCAGTGGAGATGCAGCTAGCCGCTGGAGTGCCCAGCAGCTGGACTCACCTGTTGGCTGTGCAGCTGCTGTCGAGCTTCGTCTGCCTCCAGCACGTCCAGCGGTATCTCCCGGAAGCTGGTCACGGTGTACGTGACGCACGCCACGAAGATGAATGTGATCAGCGTGAAGACTGCACGCACGTGTCCACCCAGCACGCGGCCTGCCGTACAAAACAACACAACACCAGCATGTCGTTACACTGAGGTCCCTGTAAACTTTCAATCTCTAAATCAACCGACAAGAAATGTAAAACGTCAGTCGCCGTGCACCGTGACCAATCGACGTGAGTACACCCAACAAGTCTGGCCGGATATTGACTTCACTCTGCATAAGCACACTGACGGCTCCCCCCCCCCCCCCCCCTCCCCGAGACACTTTCCAGGGAGTCGGACAAAATATTACTTCCCGCCACATACATCTCGCTTAATGACCACCAGGAGAAAATTAAAGAAATTACAGGTGAAATGTGTTTTCTTATAGGACAACTATCCAAGGAGTTCCACCCAATAATATCCAAACAGCAGATTCTGTACACAATTTATTAAATAGCCAACACTAAACTCTTTTAAATAACAACAAATTCATATAGCTTACAGAACTTAACAAATGGTTAAAAGAGTGAGCTTTGAAAACAATAACGGCGGCATGCCACTATAAAATCAAACAACCTTTCACAAAAGTGCTTTCAGAGTTTACCCAAAACACAAAAATCCAATAATAAGTTAACTTGGCATCACAATTTAAAATCATTTATATAAAAAAACTGTTAGAAAGATAATGGCACTTGGCACCAAAAAATGAAAGAAGCGCAACACACAACCAGTAAATATAACAAATAATAATTTGATACAACCAAAGGGCAAGGGCAACTCCGAACGCAATCACAGACAAGCGAGTTGTCAGCACTTCGGAGCCTTCCCACTAGAAACGGTCCCCGAAATAAACCCCTGAGAGGTACCCGACATGCCTCCCACAACTGCCCATCACCTACGCACCTTGATTGTGTTCTGTAACACACGACAGATAGTATCAACACAAGATGAAATTCAAAAATCAAATAACACTGTAACATCCCGACACCACATGATAACCACGGCGCCGTTAACTCGGGCGCTCTTAACAAGTGCCGGAAGCCAACACACACAAATCTTAATAAACAATTCTCACTTCTTAAAACAAAACAATAAAAGCCAAGCGCACATGAATAGTCAAACCACATCTTAGAAGTGCCTTAACGACACCAAACGCGACTATTCCACCAAGTTAATAATAACACAGTGAGATAAAAAAATACAGAACATACCACTAAATGCTGTTACAAAACCAAATTGACGAGATCGTGTTGTTCAGGTCCCAGAAGACCACATATACCAAGCAGCAGATCAGGGGTTACTTAGGCATCGAATTTCCAGTATTTACCTCTGAAGGGAATAGAACACACCCCGTGGTCTCTATCAGAGCATTTCGAAATGTTTTACTTCATACCTGGACCGAATCCCAGAAAATTAGATTTGTTGTCAGATACACTACGGATATGGTGGAATGTAGGTTGCCACTACTATGAACAGTTTGAGACAGCTTCTCTTGATAAATATTGGTCTGAGGCCACGCAGGAGAGGCTTGGGCATGAAGTATTCAACCCAGCTCCAATGAATCTCCCAATGAATCTCAACCTGGTACCAACAACCAACAATTAATTTTATATGATCATTCCACTTCAAATCGTTCCGCACGCATACTCCCAGATATTTTACAGAAGTAATTGCTACCAGTGTTTGTCCCGCTATCATATAATCATACAATGAAGGATCCTTCTTTCTATGTATTCGCAATGCATTACGTTTGTCTACACTACTGGAAATGGAAAAAAGAACACATTGACACCGGTGTGTCAGACCCACCATACTTGCTCCGGACACTGCGAGAGGGCTGTACAAGCAATGATCACACGCACGGCACAGCGGACACACCAGGAACCGCGGTGTTGGCCGTCGAATGGCGCTAGCTGCGCAGCATTTGTGCACCGCCGCCGTCAGTGTCAGCCAGTTTGCCGTGGCATACGGAGATCCATCGCAGTCTTTAACACTGGTAGCACGCCGCGACAGCGTGGACGTGAACCGTATGTGCAGTTGACGGACTTTGAGCGAGGGCGTATAGTGGGCATGCGGGAGGCCGGGTGGACGTACCGCCGAATTGATCAACACGTGGGGCGTGAGGTCTCCACAGTACATCGATGTTGTCGCTACCAGTGGTCGGCGGAAGGTGCACGTGCCCGTCGACCTGGGACCGGACCGCAGCAACGCACGGATGCACGCCAAGACCGTAGGATCCTACGCAGTGCCGTAGGGGACCGCACCGCCACTTCCCAGCAAATTAGGGACACTGTTGCTCCTGGGGTATCGGCGAGGACCATTCGCAACCGTCTCCATGAAGCTGGGCTACGGTCCCGCACACCGTTAGGCCGTCTTCCGCTCACGCCCCAACATCGTGCAGCCCGCCTCCAGTGGTGTCGCGACAGGCGTGAATGAAGGGACGAATGGAGACGTGTCGTCTTCAGCGATGAGAGTCGCTTCTGCCTTGGTGCTAATGATGGTCGTAGGCGTGTTTGGCGCCGTGCAGGTGAGCGCCATAATCAGGACTGCATACGACCGAGGCACACAGGGCCAACACCCAGCATCATGGTGTGGGGAGCGATCTCCTACACTGGCCGTACACCTCTGGTGATCGTCGAGGGGACACTGAATAGTGCACGGTACATCCAAACCGTCATCGAACCCATCGTTCTACCATTCCTAGACCGGCAAGGGAACTTGCTGTTCCAACAGGACAATGCACATCCGCATGTATCCCGTGCCACCCAACGTGCTCTAGAAGGTGTAAGTCAACTACCCTGGCCAGCAAGATCTCCGGATCTGTCCCCCATTGAGCATGTTTGGGACTGGATGAAGCGTCGTCTCACGCGGTCTGCATGTCCAGCACGAACGCTGGTCCAACTGAGGCGCCAGGTGGAAATGGCATGGCAAGCCGTTCCACAGGACTACATCCAGCATCTCTACGATCGTCTCCATGGGAGAATAGCAGCCTGCATTGGTGCGAAAGGTGGATATACACTGTACTAGTGCCGACATTGTGCATGCTCTGTTGCCTGTGTCTATGTACCTGTGGTTCTGTCAGTGTGATCATGTGATGTATCTGACCCCAGGAATGTGTCAATAAAGTTACCCCTTCCTGGGACAATGAATTCACGGTGTTCTTATTTCAATTTCCAGGAGTGTATGTTAAGGGTCAGTTGCCACTCCCTGCACCAAGTGCCTATCCGCTGCAGATCTTCCTGCATTTCGCTACAATTTTCTAATGCTGCAACTTTTCTGTATACTACAGCATCATCCGCGAAAAGGCGCATGGAACTTCTGACACTATCTACTAGGTCATTTATATGTATTGTGAAAAGCAATGGTCCCATAACACTCCACTGTGGCACGCCAGAGGTTACTTCAACGTCTGTAGACGTCTCTCCATTGATAACAACATGCTGTGTTCCGTAGCAAACTGTTCAATCCAGCCACACAGCTGGTCAGATATTCCGTAGGCTCTTAATTTGTTTATCAGGCGACAGTGCGGAACTGTATCGAACGCCTTCCGGAAGTCAAGAAAAATAGCATCTTCCTGGGAGCCTGTATCTAATATTTTCTGGGTGTCATGAACAAATAAAGCGAGCTGGGTCTCACACGATCGCTGTTTCCGGAATCCATGTTGATTCGTACAGAGTAGATTCTGGGTTTCCAAAAACGACATGATACTCGGTCAAAAAACATGTTCTAAAATTCTACAACAGATCGACGTCAGAGATATAGGTCTATAGTTTTGCGCATCTGCTCGACGACCCTTCTTGAAGACTGGGACTACCTGTGCTCTTTTCCAATCATTTGGAACCTTCGGTTCCTCTAGAGACTTGCGGTACACGGCTGTTAGAAGGGGGGCAAGTTCTTTCGAGTACTCTGTGTAGAATCGCATTGGTATCCCGTCAGGTCCAGTGGACTTTCCTCTGTTGAGTGATTCCAGTTGCTTTTCAATTCCTTGGAAACTTATTTCGATGTCAGCCATTTTTTCGTTTGTGCGAGGATTTAGAGAAGGAACTGCAGTGCGGTCTTCCTCTGTGAAACATCTTTGGAAAAAGGTGTTTAGTATTTCAGCTTTGTTGATAACAATGGTAATGGTAATGTTAATAACAAGGGCAATGGAGAAAGGGGCAGATATAAAAGAAATGGGCAAAAATTTAACACAAACAACTACAATGGGTGAGTAGCGCCCACATTAGGGAAAAACTCATTACCATTCTGGAATGCGACACCAAATACTTTCTATCTGTATGGACTCAATAGGTTTGATATATGGAGAGAGACCAAAACAACCCAAGCCTGTTCATACGCAGATAGTTCCACAGAGATTTATGGACCAACAAGTGAACAATGGATTCATAGTACAACTCAGATGGCAACCTTATCCCACAGAAACACATGGTAATGGTAATATTGATAACAATGGTAATGGTAATATTATTAACAAGTGCAATGGAGAAAGGGGCAGATATAAAAGAAATGAGCAAAAATTTAACACAAACAACTACAATGGGTGAGTAGCGCATGACCAGCTTGTGCAACATATACAGCCACAAGCTACCGGCAGTAATCAGCCAGTCTTATGGCAAACACAAAACAACACCAGACAGCCGAAAAATCCACAGACAGCAGAAGCTGACCAGCAGAGTAATGCACATATGCTGAATAACACACACAGGCAAAGAGAATTTCAGCCGAGAGCCTCACAGGATGCTGATTGGTGTAATCAAACACCAACAGCCTATATAGTATGCCTAACCCAGAGACCAATGACAACACGATGCCGGAAACTTTGAACCGGTCACAGTAGCCCCCCGTTCTGTGACCTGTGAGGAGAGTGGGGCCACAAGCTTCATCGACACTTGCTTTATTAGATACTGTCAAGGTAGTGATGTGAAAGATGATCTATATCAAGGTAATGAGGATACACAGGAAAACGTGACAGAGGGCAAGATACAAGCTACAATTAAAGCCAAAATATTTGACATTGATGTACCCATTGTGCTACGACTAATTTGGTGCCACGCGGATTCTTTCAAGAACGGAAGAAACGTGGGCATATATCCACACTACCAGTGCAAAATTGCAAGTTACAAACTGCCACTGGTCAAAAATCGAAAGGAGTCAGAAACAAGCCTGTAGAAAACCACCTTTCTTAGGCAGAGTTCAGCTGACACATCAAATGCCAAATATACCATACATGAACGCAACTCCGGGCAGGTAACAGGAACCACCTACGAGAATTCCATCAAAAAGGAACAAACAGGCACCACCAAAGGTAACGCTGAGCAGACCGGGTGGGCAAGGACGCTCTCAGAGGGATTACCAAAAGATCAGTTGAGCAAATAAATTAGCACCAACAAGTATAGTAACGAGCCACACACACAGTAAAAGTTTCCAACAACACCGTCCCACATAAGAAAAGTTCAGAAACCGCTGCTGGAGCTTCCATGGGGAAAATCTGAAGAGCCAACCGAGCCCACACCCTAACCTGGCAGACGACTCCAGAATTCAGCAACTAGTTGTCTCTGGGCCAGAGTATCACAGGACCCCACCGGACCTCCACAACAGACAGGCAGGAAGACCAAGTACGCCGACTCCAATTAATCACCACCGCATGGCCAGCACAGCGGCGAGTCGCCTCCTCCCCAGACCACTCTGCTCATATTGCGAGGCACAACAACGTTAGTACCAGCAGGTCAGGCAGAGCGAACTTCACGTTCCGTGCAGTATCCCAACTACTCTCTCGCCTTCCGCCGGCCACCGCAAACACACGCCAACGACGTCACAGTAAATCACCACCGGCGCGCCACCCGCACCAGGACAGCGAACTATAATTGATTATAATGTGCGCTCTAAACAACATCACAGGATAGTGGCGCGCGCCATATCAACAGCCAATACAGAGACGACAATTATACTTCCCAGAGTGGGAGGGCTCAGTCAGTAGCACCCCGCCACACAACATTATGTGTGGAAGTAGATGTAGCGCAGAATGCATCCTTAACAGCATCTGGCATTTCCTCGTGAGGGTAATCCCAAAAGTAACGTTTCCTATTTTTTTATAAGGACATAGACCTCTTTATTTCTGCAATGGTTTGGGTCAGTTTACAGCTTGAACATTTAGCTATTTTTCGACATCATCACCATTTCCGTCGATGCATTTTTGTAGACGCTGTGGCAGTTTTTGTATGCCCATGTCATACCAGCTCGCCGCCATGCTGTTCAGGATGTTATGAACCTATTCTTCTCGTCGTCACAGCTGAATCGCTTTCCGGCCAAATATTCTTTTAACCTAGGGAACAGGTGATAGTCACTGGGCGCCAAGTGGGTGGATGAGTCATTATGTTCCACTGAAACTGTTGCAGAAGAGCAACGGTTTGCCGAGCGATGTGTGGGCGAGCGTTTTCATGGAGAATGTGTACGCCCTTGCTGAACATTCCTCTTCTCCGGTTCTGAATTGTCCATTTGAGTTTATCAGAGTCTCCCAGTACTTGCCAGCGTTAATTGTGGTCCCAGCGATTCAGCTCCGACGCCGAGGTGAAAGAAGAGGTTCATAACTTTCTGAACAGCACGGCTGCGAGCTGGTATGACATGGGCATACAAAAACTGCCACAGCGCTTACAAAAATGCATCGAGAGAAATGGTGATTATGTCGAAAAATAGCTAAATGTTCAAGCTGTAAACTGATGTAAACCATTGTAGAAATAAACAGGTCTATGTACTTATAAAAAATAGGAAACCTTACTTTTGGGGCTACCCTCGTACATTATCACATTCACTGGGCTTTTACGCGGGTAACTCAATTATTATCCGCAAAGCAGTAATAAAATTTTATTGTAATCAAATAGGAAACTTAGAGCAACATCATTTTTCGACATAGTCTTCTAAGGGTTCAAATGGCTCTGAGCACTATGGGACTTCTCAGGTCATCAGTCCCCTACAACTTGTTGTTGTTGTTGTTGTTGTTGTTGTTGTTGTCGTCTTCAGTCCAGAGACTGGTTTGATGCAGCTCTCCATGCTAATCTATCCTGTGCAAGCTCCTTCATCTCCCAGTACCTACGTCAACCTACATCCTTCTGAATCTGCTTAGTGTATTCATCTCTTGGTCTCCCTCTACGATTTTTACCCTCCACGCTGCCCTCCATTGCTAAATTTGTGATCCCTTGATGCCTCAGGACATGCCCTACCAACCGATCCCTTCTTCTAGTCAAGTTGTGCCACAAACTTCTCTTCTCCCCAATCCTATTCAATACCTCCTCATTAGTTATGTGATCTACCCACCTAATCTTCAACATTCTTCTGTAGCACCACATTTCGAAAGCTTCTATTCTCTTCTTGTCCAAACTATTTATTGTCCATGTTTCACTTCCATACATGGCTACACTCCATACAAATACTTTCAGAAAGGACTTCCTGACACTTAAATCTATACTTAGAACTACTTAAACCTAACTAACCTAAGGACACCACATACATCCATGCCCGAGGCAGGATTCGAACCTGCGAACGTAGCTGTCGCGCGGTTCCAGACTGTAGCGCTTAGAACCGTTCGGCCACATCGGCCGGCCCCGACATAGTTTCCTTGCGTTTCAACGCACTTGCTCCATCGTTGTACAAGCTTCCTGATGCTCTCATAAAAAAGGTTCTCGGTTGAGCTGCGAGCCAGGAATGCACCGCTTCTTTCACTGCTTCGTCCGAGGCAAATCGACGGCCCCTTAATGCCTGTTTGAGTGGACCAAACAAGTGATAGTCAGAAGGGGCAAGATCGGGAGGATGATCCAGTACTTCAAATTTGAGTTTCTGGAGCGTTTCAGCTGCGTGGGCAGCAGTAGGCGGACGGGCATTGTAATCCAACAACACAACACCTTTTGACAGCAATCCTCGGCGTTTGCTTCGAACTGCAGGCTTTAGCCTGGCAGTAAGCACCTCACTGTAACGTACCCCGTTTATTGTTGTGCCCCTTTCCCCATAATGTTCCAGTACTGGACGTTGTGGGTCCCAAAAAACCGTAAGCATTAGTTTTCCTGCGGGCGGTTGGGTCTTTAACTATTTCCTGCACGGCGAATTTTAGGTTTAAGTAGTTCTACATTCTAGGGGACTGATGACCTCAGATGTTAAGTCCCATAGTGCTCAGAGCCATTTGAACCATTTTGAACCAATATCGGCCCCTGATACGCCTTCCGACCAAAAAAATACGGATCACGGAACGTTGCTCTTCTTTGGTGCAAATAGACAGCAGAGCAGCCATCATTAACAACACGACAGCGATAACGAAACTAACTTAGCAGCTTGAAATTTGCAAAGATATAACAACAAATAAACAAAGCATGCGCCATGAACGTAAAACGACAGTACTACCAAGATAAACAAAAATATAACTAGATTGCGGATAATAATTGAGTTACACTCGTAATTTTCTGAGTGGGACATATTGTCTCAAATTGAAATTTAAAAATAGTACCAGGCCCCCAGTTGTGGCCTAGGTTTTCAGGAAGTTTTCCTCATTTTTAAGGTAAATGCCATAACCGCAAATTCCCTCCAAAATATTCCAGGTTGGAATTCCCACTGTCGCTCTATTGACTAGCCTGGTATTTCGCTAAAAAGTCTCTGACCCTACATGGTCATTACGCGAACAGCCCGTCAACCGAAAAAAAACCCACTAAGATATAGACAATCTTTAAAAATAAGTATCTCATGCTTTTCCAGCAGACAGCCCTCATCAGTATTACAAAAGAGTCTTATAAGCTCACGTCTGGAAACAAGTCCATCTTGAGGTCCTGAGGGAAGCTTTGCTGCTGCGCTTCACCACACGGGTCGTGGGGACTGACTGCTCTGGGCGCCACCGGCAGTGAAAGCACACAGGCAGCCCAACTGAACGGCCTGTTCCTCTACAAGATAATATCTCCAGACGTACACCACTGGCCCGAAACATTTCAATTAGATTACATCATGGTCAGACAGAGATTCCGAAATCAGATACTGGATTGTAAGGCGTACCCAGGAGCAGACATAGACTCAGATCACAATATAGTAGTGATGAAGAGTAGGCTGAAATTCAAGACATTACTCAGGAAGAATCAATACTCCAAGAAGTGGGACACAGAAGTTCTAAGGAATGACGAGATACGTTTGAAGTTCTCTAACGCTATAGACACAGCAATAAGGAATAACGCAGTAGGCAACACAGTTGAAGAGGAATGGACGTCTCTAAACAGGGCCATCACAGAAGTTGGGAAGGAAAACATAGGTAAAAAGTAGGTAGCTGCGAAGAAACCATGGGTAACAGAAGAAATACTTCAGTTGATTGATGAAAGGAGGAAGTACAAACATGTTCCGGGAAAAATCAGGAATACAGAAATACAAGTCGCTGAGGAATGAAATAAATAGGAAGTGCAGGGAAGCTAAGACGAAATGGCTGCAGGAAAAACGTGAAAACATCGAAAAAGATATGATTGTCGGAAGGACAGACTCAGCATACAGGAAAGTCAAAACAACCTTTGGTGACATTAAAAGCAACGGTGGTAACATTAAGAGTGCAACGGGAATTCCTCTGTTAAATGCAGAGGAGAGAGCAGATAGTTGGAAAGAATACATTGAAAGCCTCTATGAGGGTGAAGATTTGTCTGATGTGATAGAAGAAGAAACAGGAGTCGATTTAGAAGAGATTGGGGATCCAGTATTAGAATCGGAATTTAAAAGAGCTTTGGAGGACTTACGGTCAAATAAGGCAGAAGGGATAGATAACATTCCATCAGAATTTCTAAAATCATTAGGGTAAGTGGCAACAAAACGACTATTCACGTTGGCGTGTAGAATATATGAGTCTGGCGACATATCATCTGACTTTCGGAAAAGCATCATCCACACAATTCCGAAGACGGCAAGAGCTGACAAGTGCGAGAATTATCGCACAATCAGCTTAACAGCTCATGCATCGAAGCTGCTTACAAGAACAATATACAGAAGAATGGAAAAGAAAATTGAGAATGCGCTAGGTGACGATCAGTTTGGCTTTAGGAAAAGTAAAGGCACGAGAGAGGCAATTCTGACGTTACGGCTAATAATGAAAGCAAGGCTAAAAAAAATAAAGACACGTTCATAGGATTTGTCGACCTGGAAAAAGCGTTCGATAATATAAAATGGTGCAAGTTGTTCGAGATTCTGAAAAAAGTAGGAGTAAGCTATAGGGAGAGACGGGTCATATACAATATGTACAACAACCAGGAGGGAATAATTAGAGTGGACGATCAAGAACGAAGTGCTCGTATTAAAAAGGGTGTAAGACAAGGCTGTAGCCTTTCGCCCCTACTCTTCAATCTGTACATCGAGGAAGCAATGATGGAAATAAAAGAAAGGTTCAGGAGTGGAATTAAAATACAAGGTGAAAGGATATCAATGATACGATTCGCTGATGACATTGCTATCCTGAGTGAAAGTGAAGAAGAATTAAATGATCTGCTGAACGGAATTAACAGTCTAATGAGTACACAGTATGGTTTGAGAGTAAATCGGAGAAAGACGAAGGTAATGAGAAGTAGTAGAAATGAGAACAGCGAGAAACTTAACATCAGGATTGATGGTCACGAAGTCAATGAAGTTAAAGAATTCTGCTACCTAGGCAGTAAAATAACCAATGACGGACGGAGCGTGGAGGACATCAAAAGCAGACTCGCTATGGCAAAAAAGGCATTTCTGGCCAACAGAAGTCTACTAATATCAAATACCGGCCTTAATTTGAGGAAGAAATTTCTGAGAATGTACGTCTGGAGTACAGCATTGTATGGTAGTGAAACATGGAGTGTGGGAAAACCGAAACAGAAGAGAATCGAAGCATTTGAGATGTGATGCCATAGACGAATGTTGAAAATTAGGTGGACTGATAAGGTAAGGAATGAGGAGGTTCTACGCAGAATCGGAGAGGAAAGGAATATGTGGAATACATTGATAAGGAGAAGGGACAGGATGATAGGACATCTGCTAAGACATGAAGGAATGACTTCCATGGTACTAGAGGAAGCTGTAGAGGGCAAAAACTGTAGAGGAAGACAGAGATTGGAAAACGTCAAGCAAATAATTGAGGACGTAGGTTGCAAGTGCTACTCTGAGATGAAGAGGTTGGCACAGGAAACGAATTCGTGGCGGGCCGCATCAAACCAGTCAGTAGACTGATGACAAAAAAAAAAAAAAAAAAAAAAAAAAAAAAAAAAAAAAAAAAAAAAAAAGAACCAGCAGGCTGGTCCACTTTTGGAAAGCAATGTAGCAGCGATCCTGCGTGGCGTGTATCTGATAAGCCCTTGCTATGGTTCAAGCACAAGACGTCTGTGCGTAGGTCATACACTTCCCGTAAATAACTGGCAGTGCCATACAGGGTGCTCTAAAACTTGTAGGGACTGAGTAGATACACACATCAAAAAAAGTTTTTCATCTCCCCAGTTCCCAGAACTCCTGAAGACAGACGTTCACTGTGGCTATTGTATCACACACACAGTACTTTTGACTGTTCAGCGATGTCACTAAACCCTCCCAGAGATGTAAACAACCATGCATGAGCAGCGCCTATAGACGGAGGGGGTCCGACAGTCGATCAGTTCCAGTCATTCCAACAGGAAGGAGGTACACGGCTCGTGTTGTCTGTAGTTCAACCGTTCCTAGATGGTCAATACCACGGTTCGATCGGGTCGGCATTGTGCCAGGAAGTGTCCAGGCGTCTTGGAGCGGACCAAAGCGATGTTGTTCTGACATGGAGGAGACACAGAGAGACACGAACTATCGATGACATGCCTCGTTCAGCCCGCTTAAGGGCTACTACTGGAGTGGATGACCGCTACCTACGGATTATCACACGGAGGAATCCTGACAACAACTCCACCATGTTACATAATGCTTCAGGACCTCGTGTTACATCTCACTGTGCGAAATTGGCTCCATGATGTGCAACTTCACTCCCGACGTCCAGGGCGATGTCCATATTGGCAACCACGATACCGTGCAGTGCGATACAGATGGGCCCAACAGGATAAATGGGCTGCTCAGGATTGGCAACCTGTTCTCTTCTCCAATGAGTGTGCCGGCCGGGGTGGCCGAGCGGTTCTGGGCGCTACAGTCTGGAACCGCGCGACCGCTACGGTCGCAGGTTCGAGTCCTGCCTCGGCCATGAATGTGTGTGGTGTTAGGTTTAAGTAGTTTAAGTTCTAGGGGACTGATGACCTCAGCAGTTAAGTCCCATAGAGCTCAGAGCCATTTGAACCAATGAATGTCGCATATGTCTTCAACCTGGCAGTCGTCAGAGACGTGTTTGGAAGCAATCCGGTCAGGGTTAATGCCTTAGACACACTGACGAGCGAGTGCAGCAAGGTGGAGGTCCCTGCTGCTTTGGGATGGCACTATGTGGGGCTGACATACACCGCTGGTGGTCATGGAAGGCGCCGTAATGGCTGTACTATACGTTAATTCCAGCCTCCGCCCGATAGTGCAACTACATCGGCACCATGCTGGCGAGGCGTTTGTCATCATGGACATCAATTCGCACCGCCATCGTGCACATCTTGCGAATGACTTCCTTCAGGATAATGATATGACTCGACTAGAGTGACCAGCATGTTCTCCAGACATGAACGCTATCGAACAAGCTTGGGATAGACTAAAAAAGGCTGTTTATGGACGACATGACACTCCAACCAGTTTGAGAGAGTTATGCCAAATCGCCCTTGAGGAGTGGGACAATCTGGACCAACAGTGCATTGATGAACTGGTGGATAGTATGACACGACGAATACAGGCATGGATCAGTGCAAGAGGACGTGCTACTGGGTATGGACGTACTGGTGTGTACAGCAATCTGGACCACCACCTCTGAAGGTCTTGCTGTATGGTGCTACAACATGCAATGTGTGGTTTTCATGAGCAATAAAAAGGGCGAAAATGATGTTTATGTTGATCTTTATTCCAAATTTCTGTACAGGTTCTGGAACTCTTGGAAGCGAGGAGACGCAAAACTTTTTTTGGTGTGTGTAGTATTTCGAATGGGAATCCATGTCCGGTAAAGCACTGTGTCCATGCTACAACCATTTGGAAGCGCGACCATACGAGTAAATTACTAGGCATGACTCAGTACATCACTTGTTTTACAATTCCACTCATTAATAAGCAACGAAACAAAAAGGAACTTTAATCTGTTTTCACAAACACTTTTGTTTACAGGATGGCCTCTTCCAATGTCGGGCCGCGTGGGGTAGCCGTGTCGTCTGAGGCGCCTTGCCACGGTTCGCGTGGTCTCCCCCCACCACCCCCTCAGAGGTTAGAGTCCTCTCTCAGGCCTCGGTGTGTGTTGGTCCTTCGATTAAGTTCGTTTAAGTACTGTGTAAAACTATAACCTCAGTTTGGTCCCATAACAACTTACCACATATTTCCTGTTTCCAATCGGTGTGTACGGCGGTGTCCTTGGAGCCTGACTACCGCAAATGAACCCTTTTGCGAAGTCGTTGCTTAACTATGGTGAAAAGCATATGCGATGGAGTACAGTATTGATAAAGGCGGCAAACAGCTCTTACATTGAGCTTCGCCATTCAGGAGGGTCATGTCGGTGTATTCTGCAAACGTATAAGCGACCGTATTGCTCAAAACTCAGAAGTATTACGGCTATGTTCGTACAAGGCCATTTTGTTAGTGCAGGTTGCCTGCATGAGGCAACCTGCACTGACAAAATGGCCTCATACGAACATAGCTCCACTATTCACATACGCGTGAATGAGGCTCGAACCATGTCAGAGATACAGGACAGATGTCAGATGACACCAGGGGCGATCTGACGTAACCACCCTGCTGCATACCTACCTAGCAAACATGTTTTCCAATGGCTGTAGCATGGAAGCGGTGCATTTCCAGACGTGGGTTATTGTCCAGAATGTTGTCCACTCGTTCCCTCTACAAGTCCTAGAAGTTGCTAAGGAGAATTATAGAGCATATACAGGGTGATTCAGAAACAGCTGTACACACTTCGTTGGTGTAATGTATGCATCAAAATAAGAGTAAAATGTTAAATAACGTTTTGCCTGACACTGCTTATTCCACAGTTATGCAGTAGTGTACATATCACAAGTGCAACAAAAAATTAATTCTTCTCAGAAGGCAATGAGACGATGTGACCTGGAACTCAACACAACTACATACTGTAGGTTTATATTGTATTATATGTTAACCGGGGACCTAGAAACGACGGGAGGCTGCATCCCCACCGCAGCGACATTGGTCCACAACCGCATGATGACTATCGCAGTCCACTTCACCCCTCCACCGCCCCACACCGAACCACTCTTTCAGGGTTATTGTGCACTTCAGCCCCCGGTCGACGCTCCAGGGAACGTCTCACACCAGACGAGTGTAACCGCTATGTTTGCGTGGTAGAGTAATGGTGGTGTTTGCGTACGTGGAGAAATTGTTTGCGCTGCAATTGCCGACATAGAGTAGTTGAGGCGGAATAAGGGGAACCAGCCCGCATTCGCCGAGGCAGATGGAAAACCATCCGCAGTCTGCCCAACTTACCGGACACAAATCCGCCGGACGGATTCGTGCCGGGGACCAGGCGCTCCTTCGCAATCCGGAAAGCCTTGCGTTAGATCGCACGGCTAACCGGGCAGGCTACTATAGGTTTACTCGAGGACAGGTTCAAAATGATGTCCACATAGACGAAAACAGTGACGTGCTCGATTTGTTCAGAATGTCTCAGACTCGTTTCATCTCATTCCGCATAGTTGCACAGCCATTTTCAGTTCGTTTGCTGAAGTTTGCACTACATTCTCAACTGCAACGCAGAACACGAACTCCTGGGGACGGCCCCACAGGTTTAAGTCGAGAGGCGAGCAACTGGTCCCGCACGAACTATCCACTTATTGGGATGAGCGACTCTCAGCTTACGGCCTTGCCGTGGTGCTAACACCGGTGCCCGTCAGATCACCTAAATTAAGCGCTATCGGGCTGGTCCAGCACTTGGATGGGTGACCGTCCGGTCTGCCAAGCACTGTTGGCAAGTGGGGTGCACTCAGCCCTTGTGAGGAGCAACTTGACTGAGAAGTAGCGGCTCCGGTCTCGTAAACTGGCGTACGGCCGGGAGAGCGGTGTGATGACCCTGTGTTCCCCCCCCTCCCCCTCACTATCGGTATACAGTGACGCCTGTGGGCGGAGGAAGACACGGCATGCGGGCAGTACCGCTGGGCCTTCATGGCCTGTCTGGGCAGAGTTTGGTTTCTTAGTTTTATGGATACTCCCTTGACTGCCGGCTCAAATATGCAGAGGCACCGTTGAAAAGCAACATCAGTCCATTTGCAGGCGAACACGATGCGCCAGAAGCCTGTACTGGCCCCTGAGATAATGTCTACCACGAATGATGTTACGCGTCATAAATCGTAAATAAAGCAGTTTCACACAAAAGTTTATTTAATATTTTACTCTTATTTTGATGCATAATAACACCCACGAAGTACAGGGGGTTTCTATGCGAATATCGGGGTTTTAACATTTTATAATATTTATTATATAAAACTTACAGTTATAAATGATACGTGAAATGAAAGAGCAACTCAAACAGTTTTTCCAAGAACCTTATAAATGTTCAATGTGAGCACTATTTGTCACACGGCACACATCAAGGCTATACCAGAGTTCTTCCCAAACGTTGATAAGTGTGTCTTCAGTGACTGTAGCAACAGCTGCTTCAATCCGGTTTCTTCATTCAGGGAGGTTTGCTGGTAGCTGAGGCACGTACACACGATCCTTGATGAAGTCTATAACGATATGTTTACGTAATGTGTATACATTATATTTTAAATAGGCATTTACTCTCCTCTGTAATGCAACTTCCGACTGATCAGACGATCCAACAAGAGGCACCCGCACACGGACGGGGTTAGCAAATATATTTCCACCGCTGATTATAGCTATATGTTGCAGCACAAAAGAAACGTATTGTTATAATTAGCGACTACGAACGGAGACGTTTATAACGTATGTTTATGTATACACATTACGTAAACATATCGTTATAAGCCCCAAAGGAAAAAACCGCATGGCGTTAAATCAGGTGAACATGGAGGCCATGCAAAACAAGCCCTGCCATTGGGCCCCTTACAGCCAATATATTCAACCAATTGCGTACTTTGCTGTGCCAGTGAACATTCATAAGGCTCTTGGTAAAACTGTTTGAGTTGCTCTTTCATCTGACATATCATTTACAACTGTAAGTTTAATGTAATAAATATCATAAAGCGTTAAAACCCCGATATTCATTTAGAAACACCCTGTATGTACAGTTACGTTTGAATAACCCTATATATAAAAAGCAATGTCCTGACTGATTGACTGTGTGACTGGCTCACCATCGCCCAGCCGATACTGCTGAGAACAGAAACTTGAAATTTGGAGAACCTGTGGATCTTATACTGTAGGCACTGTTTAAGAAGGGATTGTCCGAAATTCCACTCCTAAGAAGGTAGAAATAGGGGACGAAAGATTTTCTTGAAAGAAGATCGATATTAAGGAAATTTTGAAGGTAGAACTACGAAAACTCGTATTTGGTTTCTCAGTCCGTAAAAAAAAAAAAAGTGTTTCAGCATTTTCGGAAATTCAGCCACTAAGGAGGTAAAATATAGGATGAAACTTTTTTTGAAAATAAATAATTACTAAAGAACTATTAAAGTATTTTTAAGGCTACATCTACGATAATTGGTATTTGACTTCTCAACCAAAAATAAAAAATACGTGCTTCAGTGTTTCTGGAAATTCAAACCATAAGAGAGTGCAATAGGGGATGCAAATTTTTAAGAAAATATTTCGTTGCATTAAAAGAATTATAAAACTAAATTAATGATAATTGGTATTTCACCTCCAGGTTACATATAAAGAAGTATTTATTATGTGATGAAAGTAGTGGTGGAAATACACTGAAGAGACAAAGAAACTGGTACACCTGCCTAATATAGTGTAGGGACCCCGCGAGCACGCGTCAGTGCCGCAAAAGAACGTGGCATGGACTCGACTAATGTCTGAAGTAGTGCTGGAAGGAACTGACATCATGAATCCTGTAGAGTACAAGGGGCCGGAGATCTCTTCTGCACAGCACGCTGCAAGGCATCCCAGATGTGCTCTATAATTTTCATGTCTGGCGAGTTTGGTCGCTAGCGGAAGTGTATAAACTCAGAAGAGTGTTCCTGGAGCCACTCGGTAACAATTTTGTACATGTGTGGTATCACATTGTCCTGCCGGAATTGCCCAAGTCCGTCGGTATGGTCAATGGATATGAATGGATGCAGGCGATCAGACAGGATGCTTACGTACGTGTCACCTGACAGAGTTGTGTCTACGTGTATCAGGGTTCCCATATCACTCCAACTGCACACGCCCGCACCATTGCAGAGGCTCCACCAGCTTGAACAGACCCTCGCTGATATGCAGGGTCCTTCGATTCATGACATTGTCTCCATACCTGTACACGATGCAATTTGGAACGAGACTCATCCGACCAGGCAACTATCAGGGTTCCCATATCACTCCAACTGCACACGCACGCACCATTGCAGAGGCTCCACCAGCTTGAACAGACCCTCGCTGATATCCAGGGTCCTTCGATTCATGACATTGTCTCCATACCTGTACACGATGCAATTTGGAACGAGACTCATCCGACCAGGCAACATGTTTCCAGTCATCAACAGACCAATGTCGGTGCTCACAGGCCCAGGCGAGGCGTAAAGCTTTGTTCCGTGCAGTCATCGAGGGTACGCATGATTAACAAAGTCTTTTGACTCCAGCTACCAGACTGGCCTTCTGGTCAGAAGTACATTCGGAAAGGATCATGCTTATATGCCGTAATTAGACTGGAAAGCTTAGTAGATGTTACAGTTCGTGAACAACACAAAAAGTCGATTAAATAAATACAAAACATTCTCTTCAGCGCATACAGTGTACGCGGGCACGAAGCTGGTTTAATAACACCTGTGTATGGCTGTTTAAAAAGAATGCATTACATCTTCTTACAGGCGGTGGTATTGGTCACAACCGGAAAAGGTCTTCTATGTCCGGAAACCAATACCAGTTGCGATATGGACCGTTTTACTTGCTACCCGTAATGCGGACGTTATTCACAGATGAGGCGGGATTCACCACACTTGGAGAAGTAAACTATCACAACAAGCGATTGTGGGCGGCTGTAATCCTCGAGCAGCCCATCAGCTGAGGCATCTCGATCGTTTCAGGACCGATCTAAGGGCAGGAACTGTCTTTGGGCAATACACTTTACCAAACAGATTAAAAAGGTGCTGCGTAAATCCGATTTCTGCTCAATGTATTACACTACTGGCCATTAAAATTGCTATACCACGAAGATGACGTGCTACCAACGCGAAATTAAACCGACAGGAAGAAGATACTGTGATATGCAAATGATTAGCTTTTCAAAGCATTCACACAAGGTTGGCGCCGGCGGCGACACCTACAACGTGCTGACATGAGGAAAGTTTCCAACTAATTTCTCATACATAAACAGCATTTGACCGGCGTTGCTGGTGAAATGCTGTTGGTACGCATTTTTCCTCCTTACACGAGGCATCACATCACGTTTCCGACTTGGATAAAGGCAGGATTATAGCCTATCGCGATTGCGGTTTATCGTATCGCGACATTGCTGCTAGCGTTGGACGAGATCCAGTGAGTGTTAGTAGAAGATGGACTCGGTGGGTTCAGAAGGATAATACGGAACGCCGTACTGGATCCCAACGGCCTCGAATCACAAGCAGTCGAGATGACAGGCATCTTATCCGCATGGCTGTAACGGATCGTGCAGCCACGTCTCGATCCCTGAGTCAACAGATGCGGACATTTGGAAGACAACAACCATCTGCACGAACAGTTCGACGACGTTTGCAGCAGCATGGACTATCAGCTCGGAGACCACGGCTGCGTTTACCCTTGACGCAGGAGCGCCTGGGATGGTGTACTCGACGACGAACCTAGGTGCACGAATGGCAAAATGTCATTTTTTCGCATGAATCCAGGTTCTGTTTACAGTATCATGATGGCCGCATCCGTGTTTGGCGACATCGCGGTGAACGCACATTGGAAGCGTGTATTCGTCATTGCCATACTGGCGTATCACCCGGCGTGATGGTATGGGGTGCCATTGGTTACATGTCTCTGTCACCTCTTGCTCGCGTTGACGGCATTTTGAACAGTAGACGTTCATTTCAGATGTGTTACGACCCGTGGCTCTACCCTTCATTCGATCCCCGCAGAACCCTACATTTCAGCAGGATAATGCACGACCGCATGTTGCAGGTCCTGTACGGGCCTTTCTGCATACTGGAAATGTTCGACTGCTGCCCTGGCCAACACATTCTCCAGATCTCTCACCAAATGAAAACGTCTGGTCAATGGTGGCTGAGCAACTGGCTCGTCACAATAAGCCAGACACTACTCTTGATGAACTGTGGTATCGTGTGGAATCTGCATGGGGAGCTGTACCTGTGCACGCCATTGACTCAATGCCCAGGCGTATCAAGCCGTTATTACGGCCAGAGTTGGTTGTTCTGGGTACTGCTTTCTCAGGATCTATGCACTCAAATTGCGTGAAAATGTAATCACATGTCAGTTCTAGTACAATATATTTGTCCAATGAATACCCGTTTATCATCGGCATTTCTTCTTGGTGTAGCAATTTTAATGGCCAGTAGTGTACCATTGTTATTGGAGCAAGTTACCTTTCCAGAGAAGAAACAACTATTGTTTATGCATGAGATGGCGCCACCGCATTTTCCAGCAGTGCAATGCTCCGTGGCCAATGGATTTGTCGAGCAGGTGCGCTAGCATGGCCTCCCTGTTCACCTGACCTGAATCCGTCCAATTTATGTTTATGCTTTGAAGGCACTGGTGAGCGCCGAGCCCATCGACAATGTACGGAGGTTAGGGGAGCCTTGACCAACACGGACTGCCTCTGGCTGCCCCTGTACCTTTTTCCTTGGTGTCTGAAAGTAAACAGAGTATGTGGGGAGAGGGAAATGTAGAGACAGAGAGCGAGCTACTCACCGATGAAGGTGGCGTCCCAGTTGATGCCGCCCAGGGCGTAGCCCATGAAGCCGCCCAGGCCGGCCATAATGGTGAACGTACTGAGCCCCCGTGCGTGGTCCTCTGCAACAGCAAACAATCCTGTTGGAAGAACACCCGCAACTGACAATGGAACCTCTCCATCGCACCCCCTTCAGATTTAGTTATTAGTTGTGTGGTGTCACCGCCAGACACCACACTTGCTAGGTGGTAGCCTTTAAATCGGCCGCGGTCCGTTAGTATACGACGGACCCGCGTGTCGCCACTATCAGTGATTGCAGACCGAGCGCTGCCACACGGCACGCCTAGTCTAGAGAGACTACCTAGCACTCGCCCCAGTTGTACAGCCGACTTTGCTAGCGATGGTTCACTGACAAATTACGCTCTCATTTGCCGAGACGGTAGTTAGCATAGCCTTCAGCTACGTGATTTGCTACGACCTAGCAAGGCGCCATGATCAATTTCTATTGATGTTGTAAATCATGTACCGTCAAGAGCGACGTTCGTCATTAATGGATTAAAGTTAAGTATTCCACCAGCTACGTCAGTTTTTCTCAATTCTAATTCCCTTGTCATGTTCCAGACCTCACGCCAGCCTGCGTGAGCTAAAGCGCGTGCATTTCGGCCTCCTGTAGTAACGGTGTTGGCTCTCCTGCCCAACCACAACAAGTTGGTACAGTGGATAGGCCTTGAAAAACTGAACACAGATCAACTGAGAAAACGGGAAGAACTTGTGTGGAACTACGAAAAAAAATAAGCAAAAAATACAAACTGAGTAGTCCATGTGGAAGATAGGCAACATCAAGGAAAATGTGACATCAGGAGCGCCGTGGTCCCGTGGTTAGCGGGAGCAGCTGCGGAACGAGAGGTACTTGGTTCAAGTCTTCACTGGAGAGAAAAGTTTAATTTTTTATTTTCAGATAATTATTATCTGTCCGTCCGATGCGAGGTAAATAGCCGGCACGGTAGCTCAGCGTGTTCGGTCAGAGGGTTAGCAGCCCTCTGTAATAAAAAAACTGAGCTAATGGATCAACAACGAACTTAAACGGATGTCTGACGACGTCCGCCCCGATCAGGTGCAACGAACAGAAGCGAACAAAAATGAGATCATAAAAGAATGGTTAGCGTGAGCAGCTGCAGAACGAGAGGTCCTTGGTTGAAGTCTTCACTGGAGTGAAAAGTTTAGTTTTTTATTTTCAGACAATTATTATTTGCCCGTCCGATCCGATGTAACTGCGCCGTACTATGGGGACGTTACACCTAAACAAACATCGAAACAAAACATATGTTTTGACAGAGCACAGGGAAAACTGTGCGACTGTGAAACTGTTGCATTCATTTGATGCACTTTATGTGACAAATTCTTATGTTTTCATCACTTTTTTGGGAGTGATTATCACATCCACAAGAAAACCTAAATCGGGCAAGGTAGAAGAATCTTTTTACCCATTCGCCAAGTGTACAATATTCCTGTCATGTGACGCACATGCCGTCACCTGTGTCGTATAGAATATGTCAGACGTGTTTACCCTTGGAGGAATCGGTTGACCTATGACCTTGCGATCAACTGTTTTCGGTTCCCATTGGAGAGGCACGTCCTTTCGTCTGCTAGTCGCACGGTTTTGCGGTGCGGTCGCAAAACACAGGCACTAAACTTATTACAGTGAACAGAGACGTTAAGGAACGAACGGACAGATCATAACTTTGCGAAAATAAAGAAAGTCAACTTTTTCACTCGAGGGAACATTTGAACCAAGGACCTCTCGTTCCGCAACTGCTAACGCTAACCACAGGACCACGGCGCTGCTGAGGTAAAGCTATCCATGAAGTTGCTTATCTTCGCTATGGACTACTCAGTTTGTATATTTTGGTTATTTTTTTCATAGTTCCACACAACTTCTTCCTGTTTTCTCAATTGTTCTGTCTTCAGTTTTTCAAGGCCTGTCCGCTGTGCCAACTTATAACTAAACCTGAGGGGGGTGCGGTGGGGAGGTTCCCCTGTGAGTATTACAGCAGAGGTTGAAAACACCGCTTCAGTTGTAAATTATTTTATTTTCACATGACCAGTTTCGGAACGTTATAAGCCCATCGTTAGGTGTCGTTTTGCGCTCATAGGCAGCACACCGCGCCTGGTACACGCAGAGCTCGGGGACCACAGCACAGCTACGACACCTGAGGATGGGTTTATAACAGTCCGAAACCGGTCGTGTGAAAGTAAAGTAATTTGCAACTGAAGCGGTATTTTCAACCTCTACCTCTGCAACAGGTAAGAACCGCTCTTTCCAAAAATGGGAGATCGACTACAACCAATCGATCTAGTCCTAATTAGGGCCTTCGCATATTGGTTCAATTGGTTCAAATGGCTCTGAGCACTATGGGACTCAACTTCTGAGCTCATCATTCCCCTAGAACTTAGACGTACTTAAAACTAACTAAGGACATCACACACATCCATGCCCGAGGCAGGATTCGAACCTGCGACCGTAGCGGACTAGCGGTTCCAGACTGTAGCCCCTAGAATCGCTCGGCCACTCCGGCCGGCTCCTTCGCACATTACTGACGATGACAACACGAGGAGTGCCATCACCAGATATCCTAGCAACTTCACTCAATGGAAGAGGAGCCAAAACACACGAACAAGTGTCTCGGGTTATCCGTGGATACTCGACCGTTTCTGAAAAAACCACGGTCAAAATGTTCGACGCAGTTTCCAGGTACTTATGCACATATTATCGCACCATACCATAGACAAGAAGAGAATAAAAGCTTTCGAAATGTGGTGTTACAGGCTGAAGATTAGATGGGTGAATCACGTAGCTAATGAGGGGGTTCTGAATAGAATTGGTGAGCAGAGGAATTTGTGGCAGAAATTGGCTAGGAGAAGGGATCGGTTGGTGCAACATGTTCCGAGGCATCAAGGGATCACCAATTTAGTATTGGAGGGCAGCGTGGATGGTAGAAACCGTAGAGGGCGACCAAGAGATGTATATAGTAAGCAGATTCAGAAGGATGTAGGTTGTAGTAGGCTCAAATGGCTCTGAGCACTATGGGACTTAACATCTATGGTCATCAGTCCCCTAAAACTTAGAACTACTTAAACCTAACTAACCTAAGGACATCACACAACACCCAGCCATCACGAGGTAGAGAAAATCCCTGACCCCGCCGGGAATCGAACCCGGGAACCCGGGCGTGGGAAGCGGTTGCAGTAGGTACTGGGAGATGAAGCAGCTTGCACAGGATAGAGTAGCATGGAGAGCTGCATCAAACCAGTCTTTGGACTGAAGGCCATATAGCGTCCCCAGTAAAATAATACGAAAAGACTTAAAAAACAGTATTTATAAAGAAGAGACATTTAAAAATTGAATACTACATATTTTTATTATGTACTTGTAAAATAATAATTTCTCTGTGTAAGTTTCGAGTGCAAAGAAATATAACAAAATTATCTAAAGAAACGACAAGATACGCTCTTTTGTTAATTTTTTAGTCGTCTTCACTTCTTCTCTTGTCTTGGTTGCGTGTAGACGGACATCTTGCGTGTGCTTGCAAATGTAAGCATATTTGTACTAATTAAGCAGATAATATATTGATTTAATATTATTGTTTACTTTTAATTTGTAAAAGGTGATCCCGATTTCATGTCCGCCTTCCTTGAATTAACCTGCATTCGAGTAATTTACAGTTCAACAATCCCAGCGGCCGATACAGCCAACGACACCATTACGTGGCGATATTAACTTATAAAAATTAGCGGAATCGAATAACTCGCCCGCCATTAATATAATATACATTTTTCTCCACAGTCGCCCGACGTGGCAGAAAATACGTAGCTGTAAGATTCTTATTTTCAGTACCATAGACGAGAGCCGGAGCCAGGACTCCGACTGCGAGACAATGGTTAACGGAGGTAAGAAAAAATACTCTCGCGCGTGTGTGGGCCACAATTGTAAATAATAACTAAAGATTTTTTGCTTTAAAGTGAACTGACTAGCCGAGGAAATTAATATGAAAAGCTTATTCCATTGTCAACTTATATGCTCATGTTTTAAGATTCAGTGAGTCTAGCGCTCATTAACGTAACAAATTATTTATCCTGAAGATTATTATTGTTAAAAAGGGAGAACTTCACAAAAGCGTTTAGTTGTAAATCAAAATAAAATGAAATATTTTTATTAGGGCCCACCACGTAAGCCGGCAACAATCAACATAATAATAATACACTCCTGGAAATGGAAAAAAGAACACATTCACACCGGTGTTTCAGACCCACCATACTTGCTCCGGACACTGCGAGAGGGCTGTACAAGCAATGATCACACGCACGGCACAGCGGACACACCAGGAACCGCGGTGTTGGCCGTCGAATGGCGCTAGCTGCGCAGCATTTGTGCACCGCCGCCGTCAGTGGCAGCCAGTTTGCCGTGGCATACGGAGCTCCATCGCAGTCTTTAACACTGTTAGCATGCCGCGACAGCGTGGACGTGAACCGTATGTGCAGTTGACGGACTTTGAGCGAGGGCGTATAGTGGGCATGCGGGAGGCCGGGTGGACGTACCACCGAATTGCTCAACACGTGGGGCGTGAGGTCTCCACAGTACATCGATGTTGTCGCCAGTGGCCGGCGGAAGGTGCACGTGCCCGTCGACCTGTGACCGGACCGCAGCGACGCACGGATGCACGCCAAGACCGTAGGATCCTACGCAGTGCCGTAGGGGACCGCACCGCCACTTCCCAGAAAATTAGGGACACTGTTGCTCCTGGGGTATCGGCGAGGACCATTCGCAACCGTCTCCATGAAGCTGGGCTACGGTCCCTCACACCGTTAGGCCGTCTTCCGCTCACGCCCCTACATCGTGCAGCCCGCCTCCAGTGGTGTCGCGACAGGCGTGAATGCAGGGACGAATGGAGACGTGTCGTCTTCAGCGATGAGAGTCGCTTCTGCCTTGGTGCCAATGATGGTCGTATGCGTGTTTGGCGTTGTGCAGGTGAGCGCCACAATCAGGACTGCATCTGACCGAGGCACACAGGGCCAACACCCGGCATCATGGTGTGGGGAGCGATCTCCTACACTGGCCGTACACCTCTGGTGATCGTCGAGGGGACATTGAATAGTGCATGGTACATCCAAACCGTCATCGAACCCATCGTTCTACCATTCCTAAACCGGAAGGGAACTTGCTGTTCCAACAGGACAATGCACGTCCGCATTTATCCCGTGCCACCCTACGTGCTCTAGAAGGTGTAAATCAACTACCCTGGCCAGCAAGATCTCCGGATCTGTCCCCCATTGAGCATGTTTGGGACTGGATGAAGCGTCGTCTCAAGCGGTCTGCACGTCCAGCACGAACGCTGGTCCAGCTGAGGCGCCAGGTGTAAATGGCATGGCAAGCCGTTCCACAGGACTACATCCAGCATCTCTACGATCGTCTCCATGGGAGAATAGCAGCCTGCATTGCTGCGAAAGGTGGATATACACTGTACTAGTGCCGACATTGTGCATGCTCTGTTGCCTGTGTCTATGTACCTGTGGTTCTGTCAGTGTGATCATGTGGTGTATCTGACCCCAGGAATGTGTCAATAAAGTTTCCCCTTCCTGGGACAATGAATTCACGGTGTTCTTATTTCAATTTCCAGGAGTGTATATTAAATTATGACGGCCGACGGACGCGAGAACCACAACAACCACAACAACAACAACAACAACAACAACAACCATCAGAAAAAATGATAGCACAATTTTGCGCCCAGTGTTCGAAACACAGTTATAGTTTTTCTTTATTTTATTTTTATTGTTTTCATTTATCTACACATGTCCATAGAAGATGATGATGATGATGATTATTATTATTATTATTATTATTATTATTACAGTATTAATCAATACAAAGATTAATTAATAACAACATCTTGCTGTATTCCTGTTGTCCTCCACCAAGCCTCTTTAACTAGCGCATCTTCGTTGTCGATGCTGCGATGTTCCATCACTACGTTTATATGGTCTGTCCAAGAAAGTCGTGGTCTCCCGCCCCTATGTCTTCCTGGTGGTTTCCATTCATAAACATTCATTGGCCACCGACGATCTGGCATTCTCATTATATTACCGTACCATTTTAACCCTGAAATCATATCCTGGCCGGCTGCTGTGGCCGAGTGGTTCCAGGCGCTTCAGTCTGGAACCACTTGCCCGCTACGGTCGCAGGTTCGAATCCTGCCTCGGGTATGGCTGTGTGTGATGTCCTTAGGTTAGTTAGGTTTAAGTAGTTCTAAGTTCTAGGGGACTGATGACTTCAGATGTTAAGTCCCATAGAGGGACCATTTGAACCATGAAATCATGGTCCTCCAAGTTCGGGTTTGGGTCAATGGGCCAGCATCCCATTATCCACAAAAAACTTCTATAGGCTCGAGAATCTAAAGCGGAGCCTCAGAAATTGGATAGGAACTCTTTACGACAATTATTGGCAAGGAAAAGGACATTGAAAGTTGGTACATGGAACGTTCAAAGCCTGACTAATGTCTGTAGAAGATAACTACACAAATGTTTCTTATCACATTATGGTATAAAAGGGCGTTACATTAATTCTGAAATTAGAGCTGGATTTCATAGTAAGTGTCATACATATATTACGTATCTGTGTGGTATATTGAAGGGTTACAATTTTTTAAATTATCGAATTTTGATATTTAATTCTGATAATAATTCTTATATTAATTATTATGTTTTACTTTCTCTCTCTCTCTCTCTCTCTCTCTCTATATATATATATATATATATATATATATATATATATATATATATATATATATATATAATAAAAATATGGTATATTCCTCGGATAATAGCGATCGTAGAAATAATTGATACACAGATATTCCGAACACAACGAGCATCGTGCTAAGACAGGTTTGCCACAGTACCATGTCTTCGTAGCAATTTCACTCGGGAAGCAGACGTCAAAGAGTTCGTGCGTTGCCAGTAATTCGGCGGCAAACGATGCATAATGGATCATTTTCCGAAAACTGGCACTTGCACTTGATTATGTATCAAGATACAGTACAGGCACTTTATTGAAAAAACTTTTAAATTTTTTAAATTCTAATCCGATACGAAATTAGTTGGCGAGTACGGACGACGTTATATCGATATACAGTGGAAAATATTCGTGTAGCGATCTTCTACAGAACTGGATATATAAATGAAAAACATAAAGAAAAGCAATAATCGTGTTTCGAACACTGAGTGCAAAATTAAGAAGCCGCGATATGGATCACTGTGCGACCACTTCGCATGAGAATATCGCACGGTGAAACGCAGACAAGCTACGTGCAAAACTCTGACCGTGGTTTTCTCAGAAACGGTCGAGTACCGTCGACGGATAATCCGAGACACTTGTACGGTTAATTTTTCCCCTCCTCCACTGAGCCAAGTTTCCGGGGAATCGAGTGGTGGCGCTTACCGTGTCCTCCTTGTGAGTAACCGTCTCGTTACTGCCTGAAATCAGGGGCGTAAGTGAGTTCGGTCAACCGAGACACTGCATTGTTCTGGGGCCTCCAAGAATAGGGTGCCTCTAGAGTCTGAAAGCAATAAACGGAACAACAAGGAGGTGTTAAAATGGAAAGAAAAAAATTGAAAAATTTGTAAAATCGATCGATCCGATCAAGTTGAAACTTCCCCTTTGAATGTTATAAATTACTGTGCTAGTAAACTTCTGCGTTATTTGATTTTCAAACAGTTGAGCAAAACTCAACGTACTCAGACAGTTTTCTCTTTACTTATTCCGATCATCACTAAACTGAAACACAATATTTTAGCGCAAAGCAATCTCTTTCAATTATACCTACAAAAGAATGGACCTGACTAACAAGAACCTATACCTTTCATGAATCATTTACCCCACAAAAATCTTCGTTACTCGAACTACTGGAATACAGCGAGAAACAATACTGCCAGCTAAATAAAATAACTACTGAAGGCACTAACTACTGATAGGCATAGTTAGCAAATGAAAGATTTTGATAGAGAACAAACAATGTATTTACCTTTACAGTGTCCAAAAGTCATTATATTCAGCCCTCCGTCACTATTTTTAACAAATTAACCTGGTTTCGACACTGCTAGGAGTGTCTCCCTGGTCTATATTCTATAACATGGTCACAGAATTACAACTAAAAACGTATGATATAGTATAAGTACGGAATCGTCGTGAAAGACTGACAGTACTTATATGTCATTTATAAAATAATAAATATGCCAAAAGAGCATTTATCCTAAATATCTTTGTGACTAATGGCCTTTAAATACTGCCAGTCTTTCACGACGATTCCGTACTTGTACTCTATCACACTTTTTTAGTCATAATTCTGTGACCATGTTAGAATATAGACCATTCTTTGATTTAAATTCTGAGGAAGACACTCCTAGCAGTGTCGAAACCAGGTTAATTTGTTAAAAAGCAGTCACCGACGGCTAAATTTCTTTAATTGTAGCTATTCACGGTCTCTTAACGTGCAGCCACGTACAATATATACTCCTGGAAATTGAAATAAGAACACCGTGAATTCATTGTCCCAGGAAGAGGAAACTTTATTGACACATTCCTGGGGTCAGATACATCACATGATCACACTGACAGAACCACAGGCACATAGACACAGGCAACAGAGCATGCACAATGTCGGCACTAGTACAGTGTATATCCACATTTCGCAGCAATACAGGTTGCTATTCTCCCATGGAGACGATCGTAGAGATGCTGGATGTAGTCCTGTGGAACGGCTTGCCATGCCATTTCCACCTGGCGTCTCAGTTGGACCAGCGTTCGTGCTGGACGTGCAGACCGCGTGAGACGACGCTTCATCCAGTCCCAAACATGCTCAATGGGGGACAGATCCGGAGATCTTGCTGGCCAGGGTAGTTGACTTACACCTTCTAGAGCACGTTGGGTGGCACGGGATACATGCGGACGTGCATTGTCCTGTTGGAACAGCAAGTTCCCTTGCCGGTTTAGGAATGGTAGAATGATGGGTTCGATGACGGTTTGGATGTACCGAGCACTATTCAGTGTCGCCTCGACGATCACCAGAGGTGTACGGCCAGTGTAGGAGATCGCTCCCCACACCATGATGCCGAGTGTTGGCCCTGTGTGCCTCGGTCGTATGCAGTCCTGATTGTGGCGCTCACCTGCACGGCGCCAAACACGCATATGACCATCATTGGCACCAAGGCAGAAGCGACTCTCATCGCTGAAGACGACACGTCTCCATTCGTCCCTCCATTCACGCCTGTCGCGACACCACTGGAGGCAGGCTGCACGATGTTGGGGCGTGAGCGGAAGACGGCCTAACGGTGTGCGGGACCGTAGCCCAGCTTCATGGAGACGGTTGCGAATGGTCGTCGCCGATACCCCAGGAGCAACAGTGTCCCTAATTTTCTGGGAAGTGGCGGTGCGGTCCCCTACGGCACTGCGTAGGATCCTACGGTCTTGGCGTGCATCCGTGCGTCGCTGCGGTCCGGTCCCAGGTCGACGGACACGTGTTCCTTCTGCCGACCACTGGCGACAACATCGATGTACTGTGGAGACCTCACGCCCCACGTGTTGAGCAATTCGGCGGTACGTCCACCGGCCTCCCGCATGCCCACTATACGCCCTCGCTCAAAGTCCGTCAACTGCACATACGGTTCACGTCCACGCTGTCGCGGCATGCTACCAGGATTAAAGACTGCGATGGAGCTCCGTATTCCACGGCAAACTGGCTGACACTGACGGCGGCGGTGCACAAATGCTGCGCAGCTAGCGCCATTCGACGGCCAACACCGCGGTTCCTGGCGTGTTCGCTGTGCCGTGCGTGTGATCATTGCTTGTACAGCCCTCTCGCAGTGTCCGAAGCAAGTATGGTGGGTCTGACACACCGGTGTGAATGTGTTCTTTTTTCCATTTCCAGGAGTATGGAGTATATATGTCTATTTTGACAAATTTCCTTTTTCTGACGGACACACGTCCAGATCGCCCGCTCATATTAATATCTCAAAACTCTGGCTTCTCTCTCCCCAAATCCACCACTGCTGGCCGCTCACCTCCAATTGCACAACGCTACGAGCTGTTTACATCCAACTGCCCAACACTACACAAGCGAATATTCCAACAACGAGTCCAACCAACCACAGACTGCACACAGCACAGTCAGTGATTTTCATACAGAGCGCTACGTGGCGTTACCAACCTAAAAACCTAAGCAGTCTACTCACAGACTGAAGTATTTCCCTGAGTGAAAACAAAGTTCATTCTGCAAATCCTTTGGATGTGACACTTGTATCGATTGTCGCCTTCACCCAGGTCAAAGAACAGTCTGCAGTGAGATTCGTACACAGTTAATTAGATGTACAGAAGGAAAGGGACAACACGAAGAAATATTGCAGCCAAGGCTGTGATGGAATTAAGGACTTCAAGATGTATTTGCAAAAAAAATTCGGCCTGGAAGGATCTGCACAACATACGAGCTATTTTTTTAAATTTCGCGGGCCTTATAAATAAAATTTCCAATTTTTTTTATCTTGTTGGTAGACATTTTTACATATTCAGCTCTTTTGAATATTTAGTTTGTTGTTGACTGTCGAAAAGGTTATACGTGTTTTCGAGTGCTGGGCGAATTTTTACTTTCAGAAAAGGAGGATCGAAGAATTTTCATTAAATTTTGCTTGAAAAATGGAATAAAGTGCCACAACACAGGCACTGCAATCTCGTAGTTCTCCGACACCGGGCAATGGACTTTCCAGTAAAATGTCTCTCACCTGGACGGGAATACCCGTAGTGGATGTGCCAGTACAGATCTTAGGCGTATGGTTGACGGCATATGGAGGTTTGCGTCCGCAGCGATTCGTGCTGAGGTAGCGTAAAGGTAAGTCGACCGTTCGTGACAAAGGGCAGATACGGGTTCGAATCTCGGTCTGGCACAAATTTTCATCAAAAAAAAAAAACCTCTCTGAGCACTATGGAACTTGATATCTGAGGTCATCAGTCCCCTAGAACTTAGAAATACTTAAACCTAATTAACCTAAAGTAACCTAAAGACATCACACGCATCCATGCCTGAGGCAGGATTCGAACCTGCGACCGCAGCAGCAGCGCGGTTCCGGGCTGTAGCGCTTAGAACCGCTTTTCATTTTCGTCATTCCATTCTACAGCTGATGGTTGTCCATATTCGCGACTGCGAATACATTTCGTGTATTTCATAACGGCTGTAGTCGCCGCACTGTATGTGCGAAGGAAGATTGCATCGTAATTCAGAATAACACAACCACTGCAATATCCGTGATTATCAAGTCTGCTGTACCCGTAGCTATACAAAATTGTCAAATTGTTATCAAGCAGTATTTCACTGAATTTTATTGTTCACAATATAATTTACTGACGATAATAGTATATTTACTTCAAATAGAAATATTTATTTAAAGAAATAACAGTATTCATAATTAACAATACCTGCAAAGCATGTCGTCGGCGAAATTCAGTAGGCTGGTAGTAAAATCTATTTATTTTAAGATTAATGTAGCTTATTCACAATACGTCCTTTTTTACTTTTTAACGAACGTTTTAATTTTTCTGAAAACTTAATATTTCTAAAGTTATTCCTATTCGAAAGTTTCGTGCTCCAGAATGTTCCAATCTGTAAGTGGTCTACCCCCAGAAATTCAGTGATATGGTTCTGTTGCCCGGTTTTACGTTTCCAAAAATGTATACTGTTACTTAGATAGCCTGTTTATTTGTTAATTGTTCCAATTAGAAAATTCCACCTCATTGAAAACTGTTGGCGACCTCTGCATGCACATTAAAAATTTCCGTTAATGTAACAGCACCTCTTATTTTACCCTTACTGAAGGTATTTTAAATCTGTTTTTGTAACAACATTTGGGAGCATTTTGGGACATATACTGTACTCGAACATTATGGATCACCTTGAAGAAAATGACTTATTTATACATAACGAACATGGATTCAGAAAATATCGTTCTAGTGCAACACAGCTAGCTCTTTATTCCCATGAAGTAATGAATGCTATCGACAAGGGATCTCAGATCGTTTCCATATTCCTAGATTTGCAGAAGGCTTTTGATACCGTTACTCACAAGCGACTATTAACCAAATGTCGTGCATATGGAGTATCGTCTCAGATCTGTGACTCAGAGAGGTCACAGTCCGTAGTGATAGTAAATCATCGAGTAGAACAGAAGTCATATCTGGCGTTCCACAAGGTAGTGCCATACGCCCTCTGCTGTTCCTGATTTATATAAGTGATCTAGGTGATAGTCTCAGCAGGTCCCTTATGTTGTTTGCAGATGACGCTGTAATTTACCGAGTTGTAAAATCATCAGACGATCAATTCCAATTAGAAAATGATCTAGAAAGAATTTCTGTAAGCTGCAAGAAGTGGCAATTAGCACTAAACAAAGAAAAGTGCGAGATCATCCACATGGGTACTAAAAGAAATCCGATTAATTTTGGGTATACGATAAATCGCACAAATCTAAGGCCTGTCAGTTCGACTGAATACCTAGGAATTACAATTACGAGCAACTTAAATTGGAAAGACCACACAGATAATATTGTGGGTAAAGCGAAACAAAGACTGCGCTTTGTTGGCAGAACACTTAGAAGATGCGACAAACCCACTTGTCCGTCCCCTGCTGGAATATTGCTGCGCGGTGTGGGATCCTTACCAGGTAGGATTGTCGGAGGACATCGAAAAAGTGCAAAGAAGGGCAGCTCCTTTTGTGTTATCACGCAACAGGGGTGAGAGTATCACTGATACGCGAGTTGGGTGGCAGTCACTGAAACAAAGATTGTTTTCTTTGCGGCGAGATCTATTTACGAAATTTCTATCACCAACTTTCTCTTCCGAATGCGAAAATATTTTGTTGACACCCATCTACGTAGGGAGAAATGATAATCATAATAAAATAAGAGAAATCAGAGCTCGAACGGAAAGATTTAGGTGTTCCTTCTTCGCACGCCCAATTTGAGAGAATTGCAGAGTAACCATGTAAGTGGTCGATAATGAAAGATGGTTGTAATCTGACTCGCTTTGTAGGCCGAAACACAGTTTGTTGCAAGCCGTGCATTATTTGCCCGGGTTTCGCTCACGTCAGGAAAAGCCATCTGAGTGCACGTTTTTGAGTTGTTCGTTCCTTTGGCGCTGTTGATACTACCCTAACCCCACACTGCTTCACAGATCTATACATTTCTTGATGTGAGACAAACCACAACGCACTACCGCTACTGTTCGTTTGTATTTTTCCAACTAAACATTTCTCACGAGTTGTGCGGAAGGTTATCATCTTCATTTGAGTTTTTTCCTATGATCTAAAAATGATCTCTTTCTTTGCTATTCGCCATACGTGTCTTGGACGTTTAATTATGTTACTATGTATTTATTTTACGTGTAAGAGAAAATGAAAAAGCAGCGATGGAGTTGAAGATATAAAAAGTGAAAAGATGGGGGCGGGGCAAAGACGAGTGAGTGAATGGAGAGTGAAATGCAGAAAGAGAGGTGAAAAGGGCTAGGTGAAATGGAAGGGGGGGGGGGGGGGGGTGATGTGAGAGAGGGTTGGGTTTTGGAAAGGAAAACGCTTTTTCCTTTATTTGAGGTTTGCAATTATTTTTTTAGTGTGTGGTTTCGAATATTTGTCTGCTCATCGAGTAAACGTTCACTTTATGTACATCGAAGTTTCCTTGCAAAGGATTTTTACCATATTTCTTTTACGATGTTCACAAGTTTTTGTGCTGCCCTTGGCCTACCGTATTCCTGTTCAAAAGCACTCCGTTTTCACGCCACAAGTGGCCCATCGGGACCATCCGACCGCCGCGTCATCCTCAGTTGCGGATGCAGATAGGAGGGGCGTGTGGTCAACACACCGCTTTCCCGGTCGTTATGATGGTTTTCTTTGACCGGAGCCGCTACTATTCAGTCGAGTAGCTCCTCAATTGGCAGAGTGCAGCCCGAAAAATGGCAACAGCGCATGGTGGCTGGATGGTCACCCATCCATGTGACCGCCACGTCCGACACCGCTTAACTTAAGTGATCTCACGGGAACCGGTGTATCCACTGCGGCAAGGCCGTCTCCGCATTCCTGTGCAAGGTGATCCACAAATGTTGAACAGTTTCTACCATATTTCTGTTTGTTTTTCTTTTTGTTTTTACTGTCATTTGAGCCTCCAGCGGCCCATATGGGCGGGTGTGTCAGTGGTATAGCCAACCCGCTCTTCAGCCAACTGACATTAGAAATTAAATGAGACGAAAAAAAAGGAACAAAATTCAAGTAGGGGAGACATTTCATTGATTTTGAAACCTTTAGAGGTGAGAAATAAATTGGAAATTTCCAGATATACCAGAGATGTGACCTCTTGCACTGTTAGTTAAAAACGATAATAATAAAAGGTAAAACGAAAATACAAAACCGCACATTTAAAAACATTTAAAAGTTGAAGCCGAAACAATGACATTTAAAAGAAGCACTTTCCATTCACTAAGAACCGTAAGGACCTGCCCTGGGATAGAAAGCATGTTGTTGTGGGAAAGGTTGACCAGTGAGTAACGTAGGCATGTGATGAAGGGATGAAGGACTGGTGCACGGCAGCGATGGGGTAGAGGTGGCTTTTGGCAGCGGTGGCTCGTAGGTATGCATTCTGGGTATTCACAACTTTTTAAATTCAAATAAATATGAGCGTGTGAAATTAACAACATCTGCTGTGTTACAGTTATCTTTGTCAACGTGTTTATACAACTTCGACCACAATCGATAGTAGCAATAGTAGTAATAATAATATGCATAGCTCGTCTGAAAAAGGAAGAATTGTTTTTGTGGAATTTTCTTGTTTTGTGCATAATTAAGTACAGTTATGGCAAGAACAAATAATGTTTAAGTTTTCACTACTCTTCATTTCGCATTTTTGTGTAAATGGGAGTTCAAATAAGTGGTTTAAATGGCTCTGAACACTGTGGGACTTAACATCTGAGGTCATCAGTCCCCTAGAACTTAGAACTACTTAAACCTAACTAACCTAAGGATATCACACACATCCATGCCCGAGGCAGGATTCGAACCTGCGACTGTACCGGTCGCGCGGTTCCATACTGAAGCGCCTAGAACCACTCGGTCGCCACGGCCTGCGTAAATGGAAGTATTCGAGCTTTTTTATTTTATCGGACAAATGCACAAGATCCCTAGCAGATGTATTAGTTAACGAACTAACTTTAGGGCTGAAAATCAGGCACTGTTACGTTGCACCCACAGAACAACATACGCTTATTATACACTTCTTTGCTAAATGTTCGGTGGCAGTCACGGTTATTTGATTTCGTCACTTAGACTATGTATCAGGTCTGAGAGGCCCTAGTTCCTTTAAGGCAAATTTTTCCCCGTAATTTCCATTTCTGTTAGCGTATAACACAGGTTTAACAAAGCTGATGTTAGAACAGGAAAGCTGATTCCTGGACAATAAACAACTAACTCCAAACACAAACTGTCTTTTGCGGAAATGATTAAATTTAAGTACTATACCTGAGGAATGTGCTACCATCTAGTGGGGTTTATGCCGGCCGGGGTGGCCGAGCGGTTCTAGGCGCTCCAGTTTGGAACCGCGCTACCGCTACGTTCGCAGGCTCGCAATTCTGCCTCGGGCATGGATGTGTGTGATGTCCTTAGGTTAGTTAGGTTTAAGTAGGTCTACGTTCTAGGGGACTGATGACCGCAGCTGTTAGGTCCCATAGTGCTCAGAGCCATTTGAACCTTTTAGTGGGGTTTATGTCAAGCGAATGTGGATAAAATCTGCTGCAGTGTGCATCCACCTAGTGGCACAGACGAACTTGCAGCTGAGTGATAAGGGCTAGCTGTGCACAACGTGAACTGTGCACGTCGTTTATCAAGTAACACATATTACGTCCGTACGTAACCAGTTGCGCATGTGGAGAAGGTCCTTAAGGTGTGCTTGCAAACAGTGCCATGAGGGGCCAGAGTTGACCAAATACGTTAAGCACTTCCAAAGAGCACTGCTTATGATCTAAATATCGGACACGCTCGTAACTGACGAAACCGGTCCACGCTAAGACCGTCGATTTGGATAATGACCGCTCCTTAGGTTGTTACCCATTTACAAAGTTCGACCCGGCACGTCAGGAAGAGGTATACGGTGCTGCACATGCTTCAGCCTCATCTGGCTGATCATGAGTAAAGCACAGGTAACGCACCAGAGATGCTGACTGTAAAGCTTGTGCACGCACCACCGGCTTTATAACTTGCACTTTAGATAGGGTTCAACAGCTAGAGCTGCATACTCCACAAGACGCCGTACGTTTCATGGCGGAGAGTACGAGATACTAGAAGTACTAATTTCTCTTCCGCTTGCAGATAGACCCATGGAAAAACGACTGTCTATATGCCTCGGTATCAGCCCTAATTTCTCGTACCCTGTCTTCGTGGTCAGTCCAAAAATTCTATAAATTTTCTCAGTAGTGGTCCTCAAAAAGAACTACGCCTTCCTTCAAGGGATTTCCATTTGAGCCCACGAAGCATCTCCATAATATTTGTGTGCTGATAGAACCTACCGGTAACAAATCTGGCAACCTGCCTTCGAACTTCTTCGATGTCCTCATCTAATCCGAGCTTGTGGGGACCCCAAACTCTTGAACAGTACTCAAGAATGGGTCGCAATAGCTTATTGCACTTTCCCTAAATTCTCCAGATAAAACAGCAGTCCAGCGTTCACCTTCCCTACTACCATACTACAGTGTGGAGCAGAGGAAACGCATATTTATCACTATTGAATGACCGGGACATGGTTTGATAAAAATAATAAAAACAAGCATTAAGTGATAGATTTATAATGCAGTTTTAAAATTTACATACTTTAATTAGGTTCGAAAAATAGCGTCTTGGAAATGACGTCACTCCTGCTGGATACAAACTTGGATCCTCTCCCAAAAGTTACGCATGGTTCTCTCCAACACTTCATTCGGCACGAGCTTCAATTTCCTGACGAATGAAATTCTTTGGTCATCGATTGTGCGAGGCTTGTACATGTAGATTTTTGATTTTAAGTATCCCCACAAAAAGAAGTGGCATATCGAAAAATCTGGTGAGCGAGGGGGCCAGTAAACGTCACCATATTTCGAAATAACACGTCCTGGGAACATTTGTCAAACCACGTCCATGGATGTTCTCGCCGTGTGAGCTGTGGCACAGGCCTACTGAAACCATATTTCTCTCATTCTCACCTGACGCCTTTCAAGTTCTGGACAAAGAAAGTTGTTTAACATTTTAACGTAGCGCGCTGATGTCACAGTAGCTGCAATTCCTTCTCCTCCAAAAAAATTGGGTCCAACAACCCCCATCTTTGAAATGCAGCACCACACTGTTATTACACTACTGGCCATTAACATTGCTACACCACGAAGATGACGTGCTACAGACGCGAAATTTAACCGAGGGGAAGAAGATGCTGTGATATGCAAATGATTAGCTTTTCAGAGCAATCACACATGGCTGGCGCCGATGGCGACACCTACAACGTGCTGACATGAGCCAAGTTTCGAACCGAATTCTCATACACAAACAGCAGTTGGCCAGCATTGCATGGTGAAACATTGTTGTGATGCCTCGTGTAAGGAGCAGAAATGCGTACCTTCACGTTTCCGACTTTGCGGTTTATCGTATAGCGACATTGATGCTCGCGTTGGTCGAGATCCAATGACTGTTAGCAGAATATGGAATCGGTGGGTTCAGGAGAGTAATACGGAACGCCGTGCTGGATCCCAACGGCCTCGTATCACTAGCAGTCGAGATGACAGGCATCTTATCCGCATGGCTGTAACTGATCGTGCAGCCACGTCTCGATCCCTGAGTCAACAGATGGGGGCGTTTGCAAGACAACAACCATCTGCACGAACAGTTCGACGATGTTTGCAGCAGCACGGACTATCAGCTCGGAGACCACAGCTGCGGTTACCCTTGACGCTGCATCACAGACAGGAGCGCCTGCGATGGTGCACTCGACGACGAATGGCAAAACGTCATTTTTTCGGATGAATCCAGGTTCTGTTTACAGCACCATAATGGTGGGATCCGTGTTTCGCGACATCGCGGTGAACGCACATTGGAAGCGTGTATTCGTCATCGCCATACTTGCGTATCACTCGGCTTAGTGGTACGTGCTGCCATAGGTTACACGTCTCGGTCACCTCTTGTTCGCATTGACGGCACTTTGAACAGTGGACGTTACATTCCAGATGTGTTACAGGCTCTACCCTTCATTCGATCCCTGCGAAACCCTACATTTCAGCAGGATAATGCACGACCGCATGTTGCAGGTCCTGTAAAGCCTTTCTGGATACAGAAAATGTTCGACTGCTGCCCTGACCAGCACATTCTCCAGATCTCTCACCAATTGAAAACGTCTGTCAATGGTGGCCGAGCAACTGGCTCGTCACATTACGGCAGTCACTACTCTTGATGGAATGTGGTATCGTGTTGAATCTTCATGGGCAGCTGTACCTGTACACGCCATACAAGCTTTCGATGCCCAGGCGTATCAAGCCATTATTATGGCCAGAGGTGGTTGTTCTGGGTACTGATTTCTCAGGATCTATGCACCCAGATTGCGTGAAAATGTAATCACATGTCAGTTCTAGTGTAATATATTTTTCGAAAGAATACCCGTTCATCATCTGCATTTCTTCTTGGTGTAGCAATTTTAATGGCCAGTAGTGTATGAAACTGTGTAGTCTATGTGGGGTCTCCAGCGCCCAATGCCGACAATTTTGAACATTGACGTAACCGTCCATATGAAAATATGCTTCATCACTCATGAAGACTGTAGCAACTGCATCTTTCGTAAAAATTTGATCCATTACGCGACAAAACTCTCTGCGTTTCACAAAATCCCCTTCACTAAGTTGCTGGACGATCATTATCTTGAACGGGTGATACTTAAGACCATCACATAAGATGCAGTGAAGAGAACGAAGTGACATACCCAGCGCTACGCCTGTCGTCTAGCCGATCGTTTCAGATTTGCAAGAACTGCCGTTCTCACTCGGTCTACATTTTCTGCAGTACGACCGGGTAGTTTCATTTTCATCACAGATCCAGTACTTCTAAACGCTGCAACCCACCCAAGTACAGTATTTCGATCAGGCACTGCACCTCGACGTCCAAAACTTAAAATTTTGATGGAAAAGACGTTGCACAGTGAACATGGAATCATTGTTTCTTAAGTACTGCTCGACAATGAACACACGCTCCAACGCTCCATAGCGACTTAAACGGCATTGTATTGTCAGCCTGCCAACATCCATTCAAGGTCAATATCCCCTCTCGTCGCTGCGTACTAGCGGTTCAAAAAACATGCGTTTCCTCCGCTCCACACTGTATAAGAAGCTATGGACTATAAGAAGCTCATTATTATCTAAGTAATTTATTACATAACATTTTATCATTTTCATTACTATATTGCAGACTAAAAAAATTCATGATAATCTTCTTCTTCTTTTTCTTCTGCCTCTTCGTCATCATCATTGTCCTTTTCATACGAGGTGCGACAATAAAGTAATGAGATCGTGCTTCGGTAGCTCAGATGGTAGAGCACTTGCCCGCGAAAGGCAAAGGTCCTGATTTCGAGTCTCGGTCGGGCACACAGTGTTAATCTGCCAGGAAGTTTTCAATTCAGCGCACACTCCGCTGCAGAGTGAAAATCTCATGCTGGAAGTTAACACATGTTTGTGTCTCTCGTCACGGAAATGGAACTGCATAATATTGCTCAACGGCATGCCATTTCTTTTGGCGTTAAATTGGGTCAAAACGCGACGACAACTTATGGTAAGCTTCAGATGGCTTTTGGAGAAGAGGTTATGTCAACAGCTCAAGTTTTTCGTTGGCATCAAATGTTTAGTGAAGGCAGAACGAATGTTGAAGACCGCAGCAGACGACCATCAACCTCACGGCTTCTTTGATTCCAATTGTTCATAAAGAGTGGGTGCCTCCTGGTCAGACAGTTAACCAATATTAGTACAAAGAAATTTTAGAAAGACTTCGTAAAAGAGTTCTTCGTGTACGTACCAAGATTGCTGATAGTTGGATTCTGTATCACAATAATGTGCCAACCGATACCGCTCTGTCAGTACAGCAATTTTTCACCTCAAAACAAATTTCAGTACTACCACGGTCTCCTTATTCACCAGATACCGCTCTATGCGACTTTTTTCTATTTCCAAAATGGGGGTCAAGGGACACAATTTTCAAACAAGATGTCCAAAAATCTGTGATGAGGGTCATGGAGAACATTACAGAAGATGAGTTCCAGAAATGTTACCATCAAGCGCTGGAAAAAGTGTGTGCAATCAGAAGGGAACTGCTTTGAAGTAGACAACACTAAACTTGACTAAAATGGTAAGCAACATTTTTTTCACATCAGGCTCATTACTTTAGTGTCGCATCTCGTATGTCAGATGGTCTTCATTATCATCGAGAGCGTTACTGATGGCGAACTTCTTAAAAGACTTAAAAATAATGTTTCCTCACTCCAGACTACGACTGTTTCATCCGCTGACACACTTGTTTGATTGGGGTGAATTCATGTTTGGTGATATCCATCATCAATTTGTCCCATTCGTCTCTCATATACACTTTAAATGGTTTATTTATTGAGACACCAAGAAGTTGCAATTGTAAGTGAGTCCTCCCAGAGTAACAAACAGCAAGCTCTGTATCACCGTGTCTCAGTTTCTCTTTCACAGAATTCCCTGCGAAACCCTACATTTCAGCAAGATAATGCACGACCGCATGTTGCAGGTCCTGTACGGACCTTTCTGAATACAGAAAATGTTCGACTGCTGCCCTGGCCAGCACATTTTCCAGATCTCTCGCCAATTGAAAATGTCTGGTCAATGGTGGCCAAGCAACTGGCTCGTCACAATACGCCAGTCACTACTGTTGATGAACTGTGGTATCGTGTTGAAGCTGCATGGGCAGCTGTTTCTGTACACGCCATCCAAGCTCTGTTTGACTCACTGCCCAGGCGTATCAAGGCCGTTATTACGGCCAGAGGTGATTGTTCTGGGTACTGATTTCCTAGGATCTATACACGCAAATTGCGTGAAAATGTAATCACATGTCAGTTCTAGTATAATATATTTCTCGGAAGTATACCCGTTTATCATCTGCATTTCTTGTTGGTGTAGCAATTTTAATGGCCAGTACTGTATCTCTCGACTCTTAAAATTTCACAAATAGTTAATGGTAAACACCAGCTACCTTTGTCACTGTACCGAAACACAGAAGTCACAATATCACTCTATTTCACACATAATGCGTTCAGACACTTTCAGAATGACTGGCTCCTTCGAACGCTAGTCCACCACTTGCTTCTTCTCTCTCTGCCGCTCCTTCGAACGCTAGTCCACCACTTGCTTCTTCTCTCTCTGCCGCCACAAGCACCTCTATCTCCTGCGTTATGTGGCAAACCGTCTCACTTCTTCTTTGCTGTACAGAATTACGGCCAATCAGAACTGACTTTTCTTTTTTCCTTTTGTAACTTCCCAATTAAGACAGTTATTGGCTTCAGATCTTGACAGATGGTTCCTTTACGCAACAGAAGGTTATGTACCTAATATGAAGTTTCTCGGGCTATTTCTAGTTCAGTTATTAATTCTTATAGTTCCAGAGAATGTGACTACTCTGTAAGCGCCTCTCCGCTACTTTCACACGCTGCAGTCACGCCTTATGGTCGTGACGCACGTCTCCATCTACAGCTACATCTTCATCTACATCTACATACATGCTCCGCAATACACCAATCGGTGCGTGGCGGAGGGTACCTCGTACCACAACTAGCATCTTCTCTCTCTGTTCCACTCCCAATGAGAACGAGGGAAAAATGACTGCCTAAATGCCTCTGTACGAGCCCTTATCTCTCTTATCTTTGTGGTCTTTCCGCGAAATGTAAGTTGGCGGCAGTAAAATTGTACTGGAGTCAGCCTCAAATGCTGGGTTCTCTAAATTTCCTCAGTAGCGATTCACGAAAAGAACGCCTCCTTTCCTCCAGAGACTCCCACCCGAGTTCCTGAAGCTTTACCGTAACACTCGCGTGATGATAAAACCTACTAGTAACAAATCTAGCAGCCCGCCTCTGAATTTCTTCTATGTCCTCCCTCAATCCTACCTCATAGGGATCCCAAACGCTCGAGCAGTACTCAAGAATAGGTCGTATTAGTGTTTTATAAGCGGTCTCCTTTACAGATGAACCACATCTTCCCAAAATTCTGCCAATGAACGGAAGACGACTATCCGCCTTCCCCACAGCTGCCATTACATGCTTGTCCCACTACATATCGCTCTGCAGTGTTACGCCCAAATCTTTAATCGACGTGACTGTGTCAAGCGCTACACTACTAGTGGAGTATTGAAACATTACGGGATTGTTTTTCCTATTCATCTGCATTAATTTACATTTATCTTCATTTAGAGTTAGCTGCCATTCTTTACACCAATCACAAATCCTGTCCAAGTCATCTTGTATCCTCCTACAGTCACTCAACGACGACACCTTCCCGTACACCACAGCATCATCAGCAAACAGCCGCGTATTGCTATCCAGCCTATCCAAAAGATCATTTATGTAGATAGAAAACAACAGCGGACCTACCACACCTCCGTGGGGCACTCCATATGATACCCTCACCTCCGATGAACACTCCCCATCGAGGACAATGTACTGGGTTCTATTACTTAAGAAATCTTCGAGCCACTCACATACTTGGGAACCAATCCCATATGCTATTACCTCAGTTATGAGTCTGCAGTGGGGCACCGAGTCAAACGCTTTCCGGAAGTCAAGGAATATGGCGTCTGATACCCTTCATCCACGGTTCGCAAGACATCATGTGAAAAAAGGGCGAGTTGCGTTTCACAGTAGCGATGCTTTCTAAAGCCGTGCTGTACTGACACATGGACCAGTTCTCTGTCTCAAGGTAATTCATGATATTCGAACTAAGATTATGTTCGAGAATCCTGCAACAAACCGGTGTTAAGGATATTGGTCTGTAATTTTGAAGATCCGTCCTTCTACCCTTCTTATATACAGGCTTCACTCGCGCTTTTTTCCAGTCGTTCGGGACTTAACGTTGGGCAAGAGATTCGCAATAAATGCAAGCTAAGTAAGGAGCCAATGCAGTAGAGTACTCTCTGTAATACCGAATTGGAATCCCAGGCGATTTATTTATTTCAACCCATTCAGCTGCTTCACAACCCCAGGGATGTCTGTGTTCTCCATACGGGAATCTGTACGAAACTCAAACGGCGGTATGTTTGTACTATCCTCCTGCGTGAAAGATTTCTCAAATGATAAATTTAGAATTTCAGCTTTGGTTTTCTTGTCTTCCGTTGCCAGGCCAGACTGATCAGTGAGTGACTGGATGGAAGCCTTCGACCCACTTACCGATTTTACACAAGACCAGAATTTCCTTGGGTTTTCAGCAAGATCTTTTGCTAAGGTATGACGGTGGTAGTGGTTGTATGCTTCGCGCATCGCTCTTTTTACAGCAGCACGAATCTCTACTAACTTTTGCCTGTCCTCATTCTCCCGATCTTTCTTGTACCGCGAGTGCAACTGTCTTTGCTTCCTGAGCATTCTCCGAATTGCGCTGTTAAACCATGGTGGGTCTTTTCCGTCCGTAACCCACTTTTTCGGCACATACTTGTCGAACGCGTGATTTACAATGTGTTTAACATTTGCCCATAATTGTTCCACGTCCATCGCACCGGAAGTAAATGAAGTCGATTCATTTACTAAGTGGGATGTTAACAACTGCTTATCTGCTCTTTCTAGTATGAATACTCTGCTAGCCTTCTTGACCGACTTTTTAACTTTCGTAAGCGTAGTCGTAATGAAAGCATCATGATCACTAATCCATGTCTCAACACTGACACCGTCGATTGGGTCTGGTCTGTTCGTGGCTACCAGATCTAAAATATTTCCATTACGCGTTGGCTGTCGATTTAGCTGCTCAAGACAGTTTTCAGATAATGTGTTCAAAAGTAATTCACACGACCTGTAATATCTGCAGGACACAGCTCGCCCGTTGCAGATCGTATAAGATTCTGACTGGTTACACTGGAGCAAACATACATTCATACATGAAGGCTTTAATAGACAAATTGGCGATCGCGCCCTAGCTGCGACGCCTCAACACATTTGAACAAATGGATCACTCGACAGGAGCGCACGAATTTCCCAACTTGACTGCATTAGCAATGAGGAGATATGGGAAAGCTGTCCCACACCACACAGTACTGATTTAGACACTTGGGCCAGAGTAGACTGGAAGGTACCTGGCACGGTGACGTCGAGCAGGTAGGCCCTGGCGGGGCTCTGACAGGCATCGGCGTCGAAATCGAGCAAGACGGTGCCCAGGATGGTGAAGACGACGCCCCAGGGGTGGCTGGACTGCGGCTTGCGTGACACCACCGACGACTCGTTGGCCAGCGCCGCGGGGCTCTCCGCGGTGAAGAGTCCCGGCCCCAGGCTGGCGTTGGTGACCTGCCACTGTGAGGGGGTGACCACCTCCAGTGAGGGAGTCGCGTTCAGCGCTCCAGGGGGGCTAGGTGACGGCGCGGGCCGGGGGTCGCCCAGGGCGTACCCGATGTCCGCCCCATTGGGCACCAGGATCAGCCCTGTAGGAACACCACACACCACATCAGAAAGGCAGAAAGCAATGGTGAACCTCTGTCAAGGATGACACTGTTTCTACATAGGCTGAGACCCGTTTCATCAGCTGACTAATGTCAGTCTTAGATCATTTTTTAGTGATATCTACAAATAATCATACATATAACAACACAAATTACATAACAAACTAAAGGTTTCTGTTTGATCCCCACAGTATATTACTAGCCACAGTCCCATCACCGACAACACCGCGACCACAACCCAACCACCACCACCACTGTCCGTGCTTGTGTTTGCAGGGACAGCAGGGAGAGCGGACTGATGGATGGGGTAATGGAATTGGAAATGAGCGTTTGGTATTGTGTGGGAGGCCCCTTGCAGGGCAGGTCCGGCCGCCTTGGTGCAGGTCTTATAACATTCGACGCCACATTGGGTTACCTGCACTCCAAATGGGGATGAAATGAAGATAAAGACCACTCAACACCCAGTCCCTGAGTGGAGAATCTGTCACGCTGACCTCTCGAGGGGGGGGGGGGGGGTAATGGCCAACATATACAGGACCTCACCTGTATTTTTTACAGTATGATTCCATTTGTGAACTGTGCATACTTGTCTCAATTACATGACTGTCGCCTATCTGTATACAATTCTTGAAACAGACTAGTGTAGGTTGCATAAAACGGATTGGTAGGGGTAGCTCAATCACCTGTAAACCAGTGTTGCGCTGACTCGAATAAATCTGTAACGATCAAATTTCCTCTAAGTACTGTACCTAATAAAATCCTACATTTCAGTGAAAGAACACTGAGCCGTAGTCGTGTCTGGCCCTTTGAAAAGCGCGCCAGCCGGAGTACTTTCGCTTCGCGTCTAGTGTTTGTGGTGGCGCCTTCGGTTTGGCACACTGTTTGGATCGCTACCGCCCTCTGGCGGGAGGTGCACCAAGTATACGGTCGTGTGACGATCGAGGAGTATGTACTGGGCTGGGACCGAGAGAGGTGTTCCCCCCCCCCCCCTGCTGTTGGGGATCGTCAACTGCTCGCCACGTGCTTTGGCCGACCTCGTGGCTGTCACGGGCTAAGTCTGCATGTACATGGCTTATGAAGCTTAGAGGCCGTGGTGCAGGAGATCAGCGCTTAGGACCGTATGTCTTCTTATCGGCCGTTGAAACCACTGGCAGCGGTTGGCTCTGACGAGCATTTGGAAATGCGACGTGTTCCCGGCGCTGTGGAGGAGTTTGAGAAGTTGAGTACTGTTTTTATGCAACAGAGTTATATATATATATATATATATATATATATATATATATATATATATATATATATATATATATATATTAAATTTCAAGTTCTAGTGAAGTGTATGAGTTTCTTGACCGAAGGTTTTGTTGGGGTCTTCCCACCACAGTCTTCGTTTGCCTGTCCGCAGGGATGTGGTAATTGCTTCTGGGTCGGGCCGTTTCATTCACACCTCGTCTGGGTGATGTGGGGTCGGTGTCGTGTGTCTCTGTGGTTCAGAGTCTGTGCAGGCACAGGGGCTGATCTGCTGTGGCCCTGTAGACCACCATTAACTATTCCGCCTATTGTGATTTGGGCCCCTTTACACGTTTCACTCCCTCACCGAGCCAAGGAAAATTTTTTTGGGAACTGCCTTTAATGTGAATGTTTGTGTGCTGGCTTATTGACATTTATCTTTTAACAACTGACAGGGGTAATGTCGGTTATTTAACTGGCAAGAAACAACTATTTTAGCTTTAGTACAAACTAACTATTTAAAGGTGTTTTTTAAGGAATTGTTCTCTTATAACAAGTTTAGAATCTTATTATTGGGAAGTTGTTAACGTCATACCTTGCATTTGTCAGCTAGTTAAAAGAGTTTTTTAATTGTTGTCTTATATATACATATGTCAAGTTATTATTTTATTATTGGGAAGTTGTTAACAACATATCTGGCAATCTAATTTTCATAAAAAAAATTTGTCACCTATTGGAAATTGTTTTTGACATTGCTTTTTTTTTAAATGCCAGACTTAAAAATTTCTTATTAAGAAAGTCTTTACAATGAAAAGATAACCTTAGCAGTGTGTGTTATTTCACCAGTACCTCTTGGCCCCTACTTCCACGATAACGTTTTTTGAATACTTGTTTGTGAACCGCTATTTAATTGATGATTCAAACACATCCACTTTCTCTCATCTCTGAAGGCTGTATTGAAATACACGAAGTCCAAGTCAACTGCTTCACCTTAACACTGTATCGAGTTAAGTTCAAAGTTAACGATTCGCAAACAGCCATATAAATCGGAATTATGTTCATTTGACTCTCGAAGTGACGTCAGCAGAGCGGCGCAATAGGCAATCGCTTGCAGGAAGAATGGACAGGAGAGGTGGCAGCCCTGCACACGGCTCGCACGCCCAGGATGGCCATTCTGCTTCCACTGTTGCACAAACCATGGTTATAAGTTTGCTCGCTAAGAAAGAGAAGAAATCGAACGACATTCAGAAGAGACTCCGAACCCTATTTGTTGTTGTTAATCTGAGTAAAACCCGAGTGTTCAATTGGTCCAAGTTCCACAAGGGTCGTGATAAAGTGGAAAATCAAAGCTGTAATTAGTGTCCAGCGAGTAGCGACAATGAAGACAGACAATATTCGAGCCACGTGTGAGTTGACAGAAGGTGACCGCCACATTACTGCTGCCAAGATTGCGTGACAGATGGGGATCAGAATCAGCGTGTCCGTACCATTTTATCAGGCTCATTTGGATACTGAAAAGTGTCGCAAGGTAGGCTACGTGTGTCCACACTAGGGAACTAAAAATCGTGTGGAAAGACAACTGTTGGCGATATCTGAATCTTTTCTATGAAGAAAGAGCAGAGGCTTTCGTGCAATGAAGCATGCGTCCATTACTAACGCCAGAGATGGAGATGGGGGAATGTTGGAGGGGGAGCAGAAACTGAGGCAAAGACTCCTGTGAGGAAAGTTTGAGGAGTCAACAGAGGTATCACTGATTGTGTACCTGCACGGTTGAAGGAAGGTGAGTGTGCCCCACCGCTGCAGGCTGTCATCTGATGCCATGACTGCTTGTTGTGACAAACTATGCTACCATCCGATCTATGGTGTCTTCCTCCTGCATGACATGTCGCTGTGTAGAGGAGATCCGACTTGTGTAAAGCTCACTGAGTCCATCCACCCTGACAGTGCACGCTTGTCCCCATGTGACCACCACAGGTCCAGTCCACTGAAGAGGGCATCAGAAGGGGAACATTTGGAAGATAACACTACAGACCAAGTACACATATGGCTGCCGGGGCAGCGAACTTCTCAAAGCTTAATATCCACTGGGTAAAATATACACTAAATACAATGAGATTTTCACTCTGCAGCGGAGTGTGCAGTGATATGAAACTTCCTGGCAGATTAAAACTGTGTGCCCGACCTAGACTCGAACTCGGGACCTTTGCCTTTTGCGGGCAAGTGCTCTACCATCTGAGCTACCCGAGCCCGCCTCACAGCTTTACTTCTGCCAGTACCTCGTCTCCTACCTTCCAAACTTTACAGAAGCTCTCCTGCGAACCTTGCAGAACTAGCACTCCTGAAAGAAAGGATATTGCGGAGACATGGCTTAGCCACAGCCTGGGGGATGTTTCCAGTATGAGATTTTCACTCTGCAGCGGAGTGTGCGCTGATATGAGTTCGAGTCTCGGTCGGGCACACAGTTTTAATCTGCCAGGAAGTTTCATATCAGCGCACACTCCGCTGCAGAGTGAAAATGTCGTTCTGGAAACATCCCCCATGCTGTGGCTAAGCCATGTCTCCGCAGTATCCTTTCTTTCAGGAGTGCTAGCTCTGCAAGGTTCGCAGGCGAGCTTGTGTAAAGTTTGGAAAGTAGGAGACGAGATACTGGCAGAAGTAAAGCTGTGAGTACCGGGCGTGAGTCGTGCTTCGGTAGCTTAGATGGTAGAGCACTTGCCCGCAAAAGGCAAAGGTCCCGAGTTCGAGTCTAGGTCGGGCACACAGTTTTAATCTACCAGGAAGTTTCATACACTAAATACTTTTGAATACATTATGGGAATGATTGTGATCGATGTGTTACAAATATTTACTATCAAAACAGTCTTGATCACAATGAATTTATTATGGTGACCGGTTTCAGCCACTACTGTGGTCATCTTCAGACCAATGAGTAAGAACCTCCTTCTGCTGGAGAATCACTACTAGGTGGAAAGAGAAGGCCTAGTATAAACCTTTGGATAACGCAGGACATAATGAATGTAGCAGATGAAAGGAGAAAATGCAAAAATGAAGCTGGTGAAAGGCAATACAGACATCTCAAAAATGAGACTGGCACATAGTGCAAAATGACTAAGCTGGAATAGGTAGGGGACAAATCTGAGGATTTAGAAACATATTTCACTAGGGGAAAGGTAGATACCGCTTACAGAAAACTAATGCTACTTTTAGGGAAAAGAGAAGCAGCTGTATGAATATCGAAAGCTTAGATGGAAAATCAGTTGTAAGCAAAGAAGGTAAAGCTGAAACGCGGAAGGATAATATAGAGGGTCTATAAAAGGGACATGAATTTGAAGGCAATGTTATAGAAATGAAAGAGGACGTAGTTGAACACGAGGTAGGAGATACGATACTGCGAGAAGAATTTGACAGAGTACGGAAAGACGTTAAGTCGAAACAAGGCCCTTGGAATAGACGCCATTCCGTTCTGAACTACTGATAGCCCTGGGGAGAGTCAGCCACGACGAAACTCTTCCATCTGGTGAGCAAGGTGTATGAGACAGGCGAAATACCCTCAGACATCAAAAAGAATATTAATAATTCCAATTGCAAATAAAGCAATTGCCGACAGACGTGAGTATTACCGAACTGTCCGTTTAACAAGTCAGGCTTGCAAAAAACTAACACAAATTCGTTACAGAAGAATGGATTAACTGGTAGTAGCTGACGTCGGGGAAGATCAGTTGGCTCTTGGAGAAATGTAGGAATATTGGCGCTATGATTTAGCTTAGGATATAAATTAAGGGAAAAAGCGTACATTTACAGCAATCATATACTTAGAGAAAGCTTTTGACAAAGTTGAGTGGAATATTCTCATTGAAATTCTGAAGGTAGCAGGTGTAAAATACAGAACTTTTATGGAAACCAGGTGAGAGTTATAAGAGTCAAGGATCACGAAAGGGAAGCAATGGTCGAGAAGGTAGTCAGACGAGGTTGAAGCCATTCCCGATGTTATTCAATCTGTATATTGAGCAAGCAGTGAAGGAAACAAAAGGAAAATTCGGAGTAGGTATTAAAATCCATGGAGAAGAAGTAAAAACTTTGAGGTTCGCCGATGACATTGTAATTCTGTCAGAGAGTAAGCAGTAAAGAAAACCAAAGGAAAATTTGGAGTAGGAATTAATGTCCTTTTGAAAGTATTTCTGATGGTGTTGGCACATAATCCCTTTCCCCTTGGCTCTAGCTTCCCAGCCAACTTGGAAGCGCTGATTTTAGGTTTCTTCTTCATTTCCCTCATGATAAATCTCACGTCTGCATCAGTCCAAATGTGAGGACGTCCGGTACGTGGTTGGTTTCTTAATGAGTTTGTTGCGCAAAATCAATTTATTATAGTCTGAACTGTCGATCTAGGTCTACCGACTACTACTTTAGCAATCTCCTAAGAAGATTTGCACTCAGAAAAAGTTTCCTTTTCATCACCATCGTCTCACTACCCTTATGGCCCATTGCGCTAATTACACTGTATCGGCGTTGTCCAGAACTACAACAGCCGATAGAGCGGGGCCGCGTACGGTTGACTCCAGTGCGAGCCGCGGGTCAGCGTTATAGTTTAATCACTGCGAGCAGAATTTCGCCATGTTCAAATGGTGGACGAATACTTTATGAACTAGCTCTTTTATTACATTTTCTATTTTGTTAACCTTGCTGTCGATTTGGATGTATTTCTTTCGTTGCTTTTCAACAAAAATGACTTACCAAGGTACTTCTTACATGACTGGCCCTTTAGATTTTGTATGCATTTCTTTTCGTTTTACACAGACTGTTTTCTGAAAGATATGAAGCCAGACGAATAATTTTTGGACTCACTGTATGTGGAAGTGAAACATGTACGATAAACTGTTGGGCAAGAAGAGAAGAGAAGCTTTCGAAATGTGGTGTCACAGAAGAAGATTAGGTGGGTAGAGGACGTAACTAATCAATAGGATTGGGGAGAAGAGAAATTTGAGGCACATGCTGACTAGAGGATAGGACCGGTTGGTAGGATGCATTCCAAGAGATCAAGGGAACACCAATTTAGTACAGGAGGGAAGAGAAGAGAAGCTTTCGAAATGTGGTGTTACAGAAGAATGTTGAAGATTAGGTGGATAGAGGACGTAACTAATGAATAGGATTGGGGAGAAGAGGAATTTGAGGCACAGGCTGACTAGAAGATAAGAGTGGGTAAGTGACTGAAGTAGAGAGAGAGAGAGAGAGAGAGAGAGAGAGAGAGAGAGAGAGAGAGAGAGAGAGAGAGAGTTGAACTGAGGACCACAACAACAACTAAAACAACTACTACTTTTGGAATTAGGAAAAGACATAGACCAGTGGGTAAGTGATTGAAGTAGAGACAGAGAGAGAGAGAGAGAGAGAGAGAGAGAGAGAGAGAGAGAGAGAGATCTGGACTGAGGACAAGAACAACAACAACAGCTTTTGGGATTAGGTAAAGAGAGAGAGACCAGTGGGTAAGTGAGTGAAGTAGAGAGAGAGAGAGAGAGAGAGAGAGAGAGAGAGAGAGAGAGAGAGAGAGAGAGAGAGCTGGACTGAGGACCACAACAACTACTACTGCTTTTGGGATTGGGTAAAGACATCGACCAGTGGGTAAGTGAGTGAGGTAGAGAGAGAGAGAGAGAGAGAGAGAGAGAGAGAGAGAGAGAGAGAGAGAGAGAGAGAGGGAGAGAGAGAGATAAGGACTGAGGACCAAAACAACAACATCAACTTTTGGGATTAGGTTAAGGTAGCGACCAGGAGATGAGTGAGTGAAGTAGAGGGACAGAGCGGATACTGACCGAGCAGGACGCCGGCGGCGAGCAGCGCAATGAAGGGCCTGCGGCGGCCCCAGGGCAGGCGGCAGCGGTCCGACAGCGACCCCAGCAGCGGCGTCACGAAGAAGCCGACCAGTGGGCTGAGCGCCCAGGCCAGCGTCATCAGGCGGTGCGCCACGCCGATCTGCAGCAGCGTCGGCGACACGAACGCCGTCTCGGCCGCGTACGAGAACTCGATGCCCGCCACCGCCGCCGACACGCGCACCAGCTCGCAGAACGTCTTGCGCCTGCAGGCAGAGGCAGTGCAGCGTTAGTCGTCTCACTGTACCCTCCAGGCGGGCCGGCAAGGGGCTCCCAGGAAGACTGAGACGCAAATGGTCGAAGTTAATCAGAAAACAAGCAGCAAGGCAATGGATACGCACAGCCAGAAACAGAAAGGAGTCACTACTCACACTACAGAGTAGGCAGGGCTCGAAGCTAAACATTAGTCTAGAATTCAGGTAACTAATTTGTGTGCAAATTTGAATATTAATGGAAATGAGCGTACGGCATCGTACGCCTGGAAGCCCCATCCAGGGGAGTTCGATCACTGAGTGCGAGCCTTATTTCAGTCGACGCCACAATGGGAGACTTTTGTGAAAGATATGAGGATGAGATGAAGAGCACAACAACACGACACCCAGTCCCTGAGTGGAGAAAATCTCCGACCCAGCTAGGAATCGAACCCGGGCACGCTTGTGTGCAAGGTGAGCACGTTACTGCCCAGCCAAGCAGGCAGACAAACTATGTGGTAAAGGCGACTGTGGTATGGTAACTTTCTGCTGCAGTGAAAGATTCGAGACAGTAATCATGATGGACACTGTGAGCATTGATTGTGTGAAACTTGTATACAGGCCATTTCCATATGAGCGTGCAAAAATATAGCAGAACATAGACGACACTCCACTGAACACTTTGAGGTCTGGAACCTGGGGTGGGAGAAGCCAGCTTAAGGACTAATAGGACCAAAACCACGTTACTGTGTACTTTTTCATTCATTGCAAATACCTTCAGCGACACAGTGAATGTACCACTTCTTTTTACTTTTTACTTTACATGTGACAAGGGCCTTATCGACCATATGCCTGCCTGTCCAATGCACTGTTTGTCCAGTTGCTGTTGCTGTTCATCCTAGTTGTGTCGCCCCGAATGTTATCCCACCACCTGATTCTGGGTCTTCCTCTTCCTCTCATTCCACCTACTGTTCTGCCGAATGCCATTCTAGGTAGTCTATTCTCTGTCACTCATGCTATATGGCCTGCCCAATTCAACCTTCTCCTCTTGAGCACTTCGACGATGTTACGCTGTTTGTACAGCCCTCTTCATTCTTCACTTCCTCTTATTCTCCATTCCATGTTATTTTCGTCATATACAGGTCCAAAAATTTTCCTTAGTACTTAACTTTCAAATATTAACAGTTCTTCATCTTTCCTTCTAAACATTTATGTTTCACATCCATATAACACCACAAGTATAATGGTCGATTGATATAAGCGGATTTTGAAGTTACTTGTGATATTTTTCTTAGAATTTTGATGAAATGAAAACGTTTCTTGTTTGCTATTGATAAACGGGCATCTATTTCTATATCTGTTTTGTTGGTATTACTAAAAAGACTTCCTAGGTACTTGAAGTGGTCAACAGTTTTGAAATTGAATCCATCTACAGTCAGAGTTGCATCTTTTCTGGTTTTATTACTTATGGGCAGGTATTCTTTTTCTTAATTAACATGTAACCCTGTTTTAGAAAATTCTCTAGGACAAAGTTAAATATAATAGGTGAAATGGCATCCCCTTGTCTCAGTCCAGTGTACACCTTAAAATCTTCAGTTTCTCCTAACGCTGTCTTTATGCGACATAAAGTTTCATCTATACACATTTTAACTAATCTGATTAATTTTGATGGTATTTTAAATTCCTTCATTATATTTAGCAGTGTCTGTCAGTGCATGTTACCATAGGCCTTTTTTAAAATCTACGAATAATATGTGGACATCTACATTGAACTCCCACACCTTCTCAGTTACTTGCCTTGGGGTGAATAAGTGATCTAATGTGGATCTGCTTCTGTGGAAACCACATTGGTGGTCCCCAATCAGTTCTTCTATTATTGGTATCAGATTGTACCATTTCTACTGTATCTTGAAAAATGTGCTGAAACTGACAGCCACAAATCTCAGTGCAAGCATGACATAGGCGAACACGATTCTGATGCAGCCTGGCAAATATCCCTGGTGCCTTTCAAATCACGTGACAGGGAGCTACAATTGTGGCAACTAATTCCATCTCCGTATACACTGGGATGTCATACACATATGACTTTAGATATCCCCACAGGAAATAATCGAGGGGTTTCAGATAGGGTGCCCTCACAGGCCATGATATAGGACCTCCACTTCCAATCCAGCGGCCATGAAATACAACATTGGGATGGTTGCGGGCTTCTACACAGAAGTGAGGCAGTCCAGCATCATGTCATATCCACGTCGTCCCACGAACAGCCAAGGGTACATTCTCCAACAACTCATGTAGAACTCTTTGCACGAACCTCAGGTACAGGTGGACATTTGGACAGACTGGTAGAATATATGCTCCAGTGAGATTGTCACCTAAATTTCTGGCCTATGTATTCACAGCAAAACATACTTGATGATGTGATTCTACTACAGCGAGAGGGTTTTCTTCACCTGACACATGGCTGTGCCTGCTGTTCCGAAAACCATCACCACCAAATGAGGCCCCATCAGTAAACAGCGCGAATTGGAGGAAATCTGGTCGATCAATCCATTGTTGGAGCAATCACTGACACAATATGATACTTGGTGCAAAGTCAGTCACAAGCATTGAATAGACTTGTGGTAGGTGACGTGGGTGTAATTGTTGCTCGTCGAGTAGTCACGACATGGAAATACATGCAGCGCCCATTTCAGCTGCAGTACGACGAGTAATTGTAGTGGGGTATGCAGCACCTCCTCTTCAGAATTGGGTTTGCGAGTGGTCCTCTTGTTGTCAGATCTCTCGTTTCTTCTTTCCAATCAATCAGTCTCCCACAATCATAGATCGAACCCTCGTTGTGATGGATGATGCCTGTTGGGTAATCATTCCCTGTACAGCCTCTCAGTAGTGAGAGAATTGCAACATGCATCCCCATAAACAAGGTCGATGTCAGTGAGTTCTGCAAAACTGTACCTGTGCTGCTTCATTGTACTTTACTGTACGTCTCTGAATACCACTGAGTAATAAATGGGTCTGTCATGATTCATAACACGTTCTGTCATGGGTTACCTTAAAGACAGGTATAGTACACATAACCTGTATCATGACTCCCTAGTAATCAGTCTCCTTCACCCTGTTTCCTTGAAGGAAATAAAGAATGTACATGTAAATAAACAGCACAGTACCTGTAAACTTGTACACTTGTTAGTTGTAAATGAGCTGCAAAGGTGTAATGCTAGGCAAAGAAGTAGACAAGCTTACTTCCGTATCTCCTTAAGGATACAGGGCACTTTTCTGGCTCAATATTATGTAAAAATCAACACCTATTTCTTTCAGGCACTGTTTATAATGTACGTGGTTTTCAGATTTTTTGTTGTTATCAGGTAATACAGCACACTTTTTAAACAAATTAGAAGTATTTGGAATATTTTTGAAACTGCTTAGGGTTATTTAAAAAATCACAAAAAACTGATACAATTGTTTTTTCCAAAATGCTTCCTCAAATTGAGGTACCATTTAATCCTATGTTATAGGTTTGAAGAAGACCAAATTTTTACCTTATATGCATGTCATGATGGCTGAGGTACTAGACCTATTTAATTCCACCTGTAATGTATATTACAAGGCTAAAAAAATATCACATCTTACACTTTAATTTTTATAATTCTTTTCCTACTAAAAATGTTATTTTCTCTATAATTTAGCTGATACTGTAGTAAAGCTTAGGTCTACCACAAAAGTATGGACTATTTAAAGTTACAGAAACAAATTAGAGCAATGCTTTATAAACTTTGGGAAATATTTGTAGCTGAATTCTGAAAAATACAACTTGTGGGAAATTGTGAATAGAGATATGAGTCCAATTAAACTGTGCCTCAGAACATTGCTGAAGCATAGTCTTCATCTTAAAGCTTCCTCTTGGCATTCCTCTTAGCACTTCTTGCCTCTTTGTGAAATTGAAGAGCGAATCTTTCAGCTTCATGTACCCGTTGTCTGTCACATGCAAGCAATTGATCTTCCATATTAGAGCCACATGTTATGCATAAATTTCTCACGACTTCCAACCTTCCTCTCACTCCATCATTGAAACATATCACTTTTAATGTATTTAGTCCTACAGAAACTTTCTTGGTTAAGCTTTCCCATATACAATGGTTGAAACTTTCATTTGTATTTTGAGTGCCCCATGAAGACATTTAATAAGCAAATCATGGTCACTCAGGTCTCTAACAATTGGCTTTATTTCATTCATAACAGGCTCAGGAAGAGAATGCTTATGATGGTATATTTGACCACTATCTTTTGCGTTTTGGTAACCACACCAAGAATCTGCTCCTTTAGGGTAAAATCCGTGAACAGACTGGTCATATGTGGACAACTTATGGAAGTAGGTGGCCCATACAGTTTTCTCATTGCTGTAACATTCAGAGGTGGAGTTCGTCTAATGGCCAGTTCATGATAACTCTGAAGATGGTCTATTTCAGTTTCTGTCAATTTGCCTCGGCCAGACAATTTCCATCAGATAGCAACTTTCCTTTCATTTATATTAAAAAACTAAAAACCCGCCTCGATTGCGAAAAAAGCACCTAGTGTTAAGTGTTAACCCAGGTTTCGGCGTAGATAACAACACCTTCTTCAGAACAACAATAAAACCCACAAAAGCCATTGACAAAGGTCTTCTTAGGCACTTGTGGGTTTGTTGTTGTTCTGAAGAAGGTGGTGTTATCTGCGACGAAACCTGGGTTAACACTTAACACTAGGTGCATTTTTCGCAATCGAGGCGGGTTTTTAGATTTTAATATATTAACCAACGATTGCTGAAGCTCTGCGATGTTGAAGGTTCTTTCCTTTCATTTCCCTATGTAGCTTCCTCACTCTACCACCCTTCCTCTTTTGCACATGTCCACAACACGCCAGTTTTGTTAGCAAGGTGTCGCCATAAACATTGAACTCGTTAATTTTATTGAAAGCTTTAGAGTTCCCATCGCCTAATTTTTAAATTTTGTAGAATATAGGTCATTTTTCATTTGAAACCCTAATATGTATATATCAATGTAATCAGGAAAGACTGTAGAATTTAATAAAGTCTAAAAAAATTTCGATTTTTCCATCACTTATAAGTACCCTGTATCCTTAAGCTGGCTTCTCTGACCCCAGATTCCCCACCTCATATTGTTCGATGGAGCATTCTAGATTCCCTGTAACACTTTTGCACGCTGTTTCTTAAACACCTGTATACAGGGCACACCAAAATTCTGCTTAGCAACTTCTAGTAGAGGGAACCGAGTAGACAACATTTTGGAACCCATGTCCGGAAACACAGCGTTCCCTTGCTACAGGCGTTTGATAACGTGTTTGTTAGCGAGGTACGCAACTGGGCAATCATGCTGGGCGGTTGGTTACGCCGGATTTTCTGATGTCATTTGACGTCTGACCTACCTCTCTGACTCGGTTCGAACCTCATTCACGTGTCTTTGAGTGATAGAGCAACATGGCAGAGTACACTTTTGCAGAATACGCTGGCATAATCCTTTCGTTTGGCTAAGCTCGCAGTAACGAAACAGGTGCTCATCGCCTTCAAGATCGTTCTCTGTAACGTAGGATTCCATCGCACCCTTTTCGTCACGCTTACGCAAAGCCATCGAGAAAGCCGTACCTTCGCGGTCAGCAGGAGCGGCTGTCGCGCATCAACGAGAAGCCGCACACGCGAATTGACTGTAAACAACAGTTTTTGTGAAAACTGATTAAGTTTCATTTCTGTTTGTTTGATTATTAATGAGTGGAATTGTATAACAGGCGATGAACTTCTACACGTAAAAGTGGTCGCGTTACCAGCTTGGTTTCCAATGGTTGTAGCACGGAAAAAATACGTTATCGGACATCGATTCCCATTCAGAATACTACCTACTCTCTGCAAATCCTACAAGTTGTATTTGGTTTCTCGGTCGGAAATAAAGATATGATGTTTCAGCACATTTGGAAATTTAACTCCATGGGAGTGAAATAATAGCTTTTTTTGAAAATATATCATTATTAATGAACTACTAAAGCATGTTTAAAGCTACAACTATAAACGCTGGTATCTAACTTCTCGGTTACAAATAAAAAATGTTTTTGAAAATTGAACTCCCAAGTGAGTGAAATAGGGGATGACATTTTTTTATGAAAATATTTTATTATGAAACCATTTTTAAAGCTAAATCTATAAAAATTTAAATTTGGCTTCTGAGTTAGAAATAAAAAAAAAACGTTTCACTGTTTTTGAAAATACGTCCTCAATGGCGGTGAAACGGGGGATGAAAATTTTTATGGAAATATTTCATGGTGCAAGCATTTTTAAATCTAAATCTATGAAAATTTGTGTTTGGTTTCTCTGTTGGAAATAAAACATACATATATCACTGTTTTTTGAAATTCAAACCCTAAGGAGTAAAATAGCTTCAGACACTCACTAAATCATCACTGCCCAGTCCAAACCGCTAAGAATAGAAACCTGAAATTTGGAGAGTGTGTGGATTTTATATTGTAGCTATCGTTTAAGAATAGACAGTGCGAAATACCACTCCTAAAGGGGTGGGATAGGCGATGAAAGGCTTTTTGAAAGTATGCCGCTATTAGCGGAATTTTGAAGCTAGAACTAGTAAAACTGGTTTCTCAGTCTGAAAATAAAAAATACATGTTTCAGCAATTTTGGAAATTCAACCGATAAGGCGGTAAAATAGTGTTTAAAAAAACTGGTAAAGTATTAGTAAAGGATTTTTAAGGCTACACTATGACAGTTGGTATTTGACTTGTCAATTAGGAACAAAAAAATGCGTGTTTCACCGTTTCTGGACATTCAACCCTTCAGGTAATGCAACAGGGGATGAAAAATTTTAAGAAAATATTTCGTTGCTTAAAAAAATTTAAAGCTGTATATATGAAACTTACTATTTCACATTTTGGTTTGATATGAAGAAATATTCGTCAGGGGATGAAAGTTACTATGCAAATATCTCCACAAGAACGTAAAAGGTATGATTAACAAAAACTTCAGACTCCAGCTCCCAGAATCGCTTTTTGGTCAGAGTACTTTCGGAAAAGGCTAAAGTTCCATGGCCTTAAGTAGCATTAAAAGTTTAGAAGGTGTTGCAGTTTGTGAGAAACACAAAAATTCCATTAAATAGAAACAAAAAAATCCTCTGCAGTATATATATATATATATATATATATATATATATATATATATATATATATACCTTCTAAACTTTTCAAGCTACTTAAGGTCATAGAACTTTAACTTTTCAGAAAATACTGACCAAGAACCGATTCTGGGAGCTGGAGTCAGAAGTTTTTGTTAATCATACATTTTGCGTTCTTGTGGAGATAATTACTACATAGCAACTTTCATCCCCTGACGAATATTTCTTTATATCGAACCAAGATATGAAATAGTAAGTTTCATATATACAGCTTTAAATTTTTTTATGCAACGAAATATTTTCTTAAAAATTTTCATCCACTGTTGCATTACCTTAGGGGTTTAATGTCCAGAAACGCGGAAACACGTATTTTTTTGTGTCTAATTGACAAGTCAAATACCAACTGTCATAGATGTAGCTTTAAAAATCCTTTACTAAGACTTTGTCAATATATATTATACTCAAGCGCCAAAGAAACTGGTATAGGCATCGGTTACTGCTGTTACGATGGCAGGTTATCAAGATGTGAGTGAGTTTGAACGTGGTGTTATAGTCGGTGCACGAGCGATGGGATACAGCGATGAAGTGCGGATTTTCCCGTACGACCATTTAGCGAGTGTACCGTGAATGTCAGGAATACGGCATAACATCAAATCTCCGACATCGCTGCGGCCGGAAAAGATCCTGCAAGAACGGGACCAACGACGACTGAAGAGAATCGTTGAACGTGACAGAAGTGCGACCCTTCCGCAAATTTCTGCCTACATCTGACACTAGTAGATTTCTCTTGGCCAGAAATACCCTTTTTTCCAGTGCTAGTCTGCATTTGATGTCCTCCATACTCCGTCCGTCATTGATTATTTTGCTGCCTAGGTACCTGAATTCCTTAACTTCATCTACTTCGGGACCATCAATTTTGATGTTAAGTTTGTCGGTGTTCTCATTTCTGATGCTACACATTACTTTCGTCGTTCTTCGATTTACTCTCAATCCGTATTCTGTACTCATTAGACTGTTCATTCCATTCAGCGATATCATGTAATTCTTCTTCACTTTCACTCAGGATAGCAATATTATCAATGAATTTTATCATCGATATCCTTTCACCTTTAATGCCGCTCCTGGACCTTTGTTTTATTTCCGTCACTGCTTCTTCGATGTACAGATTGAACAATACGGGAGAAAGGCTACATCCGTGTGTTGCATACAGGCAGCCCACAAAGTCGTGGTGGAATTGGCGCTTATACGGTTAAGCTCTTCTTCTCAGGAAACTGACTGCATTTGAGGAGCGCGGATGTCTTCCGTTGTACTGCGTCAGCTGGATGCTTCTGGAGACAACGATACGCTGAGTCCTAAAGTAAATCGGTCATCTTGCTAAAGTAAGATGTTGCAGTGAGAAGAGCGGTAGCGTTTCCCTTGTCAGCAGGTAAAATCGCTATTTCTGTGTCTTCCCTTGAGGAATGGAGAGCTCTCCTCTCTTCAGTGTTGATGTTCTGCTTCGGGGCGGACGTCCTGGTTACGGCCCTGAGTGCCTGTCGGCCTTTTCCTCCAGCAGTCATCCTCAGAAGTTTGCTCAACGATGCTGACGAAATCCGCGATAGACAAGGTCTTTGGTGTGACCCCTAAATGTAGTCCCTTATCCAACAGCGATATCGCAGCGTCAGTCAATCGTTTATCTGTGAAATTAAACACAGTACGCACAGTCGGGTTACAGTCTAGCGATGTTTAGCGTGTAAGGCGATGGAACTTTTAAGTTTGACTCGCCTCGGCCTGCTGCCTCGTCCAGTTCGAAACCGACCGTGTAGCGTCGTCCACCCGCTGCCGAAAATCCGCTGACGGACGCGACGAGATGGTTCAAATGGCTCTGAGCACTATGGGACTTAACATCTGAGGTCATCAGTCCTTTATAACTTAGAACTACTTAAACCTAACTAACTTGAGGGCATCACACACATCCATGCCCGAGGCAGGATTCGAACCTGCAACCATGGTGGTCGCGCGGTTCCAGACTGAAGCGGCCTAGAACCGCTCGTCCACTCCGGCCGGCGCGACGAGATGTTCAGATGTAGTTAAAGCGAGCACCTCGACACTAATTCTCGTCTGCTGTAAGAGATTCTTTCTCTCACCAGTGCCGTGCTGGTTCGTCGTTTGATCCTCCTAGCGGCTCGCGTGGGTCTGTATAATGAGTGAGTTCAGAGAATGTCGGTATAGTTTGCTGGTCCTGACATCTCAGTAAAAACGCGAGCGACCACAACAGTCTGTTTCTCTGATTCCGCAGTTTATCGAACTAGCGCGTTCTGTTGACAGCCTGCTTCCCGTAAATGTGCCAGATGTGCTGTTTGTGACTTTCCCGACTAAGTAGTAACTTCATCATTGGTTCACGGGCGTCGCGTCGTGTAATGTTGTGGAAGTTGCACAATATTTCAATGAGACAACTACTCGTTATCTTCAGGTGCTTACTGACTTGTTGCTGCAGTGGCTCCCCGATATTTACATCTACACTCATGCTCATAAATTAAGGATAATGCTGAAACAACGCTCTGGTGGGTGTTTTGTGGGTTTAAATCTCCTCGGGGTATGACCATGTGGTGCATTTGACCTGCGGTCGTCGCACGGTGGCGCTGGCAGCAGTCCACATACGCAGAGGTGTGTTGGTGCATGTCAGAGTACAGTGCAGTGAGTAAGTGTGCAGACGCTTTCAGATGTGCTAATCCTGACTGTGTTGAAAATGGCTCAAAGAACACATATTGATGACGCTATGAGGGGTAGAATACTAGGGCGACTGGAGGCTGGTCCAACACAGCTGGTCGTAGCACGGGCCCTCAGTGTGCCACAAAGTGTGATTTGAAGATTATGGCAACGATTCCAGCAGAGAGGAAATTTGTCCTGGCGCTACAGTACGGGACGTCTACAGTGGACAACACCACAAGAAGACCGATAGCTCACCATCAGTGCCCGCAGACGGCCACGGAGTACTGCAGGTAGCCTCGCTCGGGACCTTACAGCAGCCACTGGAACAGCTGTCTCCAGACATACAGTCTACAGATGCCTGAACAGACACGGTTTATTCGCCTGGAGACCTGCAAGGTGCATTCCACTGACCCCTGGTCACAGGGGAGCCCGTAAAGCCTGGTGTCAAGAACACAGTACATGGCCATTGGAACAGTGGTCCCAGGTTATGTTCACGGACGAGTCCAGGTACAGTGTGAACAGTGATTCTCGCTGGGTTTTCATCTGGCGTGAACCAGGAACCAGATACAAACCCCTTCATGTCCTTCAAAGGGACCTGTATGGTTTTCATCTGGCGTGAACCAGGAACCAGATACAAACCCCTTCATGTCCTTCAAAGGGACCTGTATGGTTTTCATCTGGCGTGAACCAGGAACCAGATACAAATCCCTTCATGTCCTTCAAAGGGACCTGTATGGTTTTCATCTGGCGTGAACCAGGAACCAGATACAAACCCCTTCATGTCCTTCAAAGGGACCTGTATGGAGGTCGTAGTTGGATGGTGTGGGGTGGGATTATGATTGGTGCACGTACACCCCTGCATGTCTTTGACAGAGGAATTGTAACAGGTCGGGTGTATCGGCACGTCATTTTGCACCAGTATGTCCGCCTTTCCAGGTGTGCAGTGAGTGCCACCTTCCTCATGATGGATGATAACGCGCGGCCCCACCGAGCTACCATCTTGGAGGAAACTGATGATATCAGGTGAATGGAGTGGCCTGCCTGTTCTCCAGACTTGAACCCCACCGAGCACGTCTGGGATGCTCTCGGTCGACGTATCGCCACACGTTTTCAAACCCCTACCACACTTCAGGAGCTCCGACAGGCACTGGTGCAAGAATGGGAGGCTATACCCTAGCAGCTGCTCGACCACCTGATCCAGAGTATGCCAACCCGTTGTGCGGCCTGTGTACGTGGGCATGGTGATCAAATGGCTCAAATGGCTCTGAGCACTATGCGACCCAACTTCTGTGGTCACCAGCCACCTAGAATTTAGAACTAATTAAACCTAACTAACCTAAGGACATCACACACATCTATGCCCGAGGCAGGATTCGAACCTCCGACCGCAGCGGTCGCTCGGCTCCAGACTGCAGCGCCCAGAACCGCACGGCCACTTCGGTCGGCACATGGTGATCATAGCCCATACTGACGTCGGGGTACATGCGCAGGAAACAGTTTTGTAGCACATGTGTTTCGGGACGGTTTTCTCAACTTATCACCAATACCGTGGACTTACAGATCTGTGTTCTCTATGTGCCTATGCTATTAGCGCCAATTTTGTGTAGTGCCACGTTGTGTGGCACCACGTTCTGCAGTTATCCGTAATTTATAAGCATGAGAGATTTCATAGATATTGCGCAAGCCACCGTGCGGTGCGTGGCGGAGGGTACCCTGTACATGATATTCCCCTCCTTTTCCAGTCACAAACAGAGTGAGAGAAAAGCGACGGTGTGTATGCCTCCGTGTGAGCTCTAAATTCTCGTATCTTATCTTCGTTTCTAGCATTTGTAGACTTAGAGAAAGCTTTTGACAATGTTGACTGGAATACTCTCTTTCAAATTCTGAAGGTGGGAGGGGTAAAATATAGGGAGCGAAAGGCTATTTACAATTTGTACAGAAAGCAGATGGCAGTTATAAGAGTCGAGGGGCATGAAAGGGAAGCACTGTTTGGGAAGGGAGTGAGACAGGGTTGTAGCCTCTCCCCAATGTTATTCAATCTGTATATTGAGCAAGCAGTAAAGGAAACAAAAGAAAAATTCGGAGTAGTTATTAAAATCCATGGAGAAGAGATAAAAACTTTGAGGTTCGCCGATGACATCGTAATTCTGTCAGAGACAGCAAAGGACTTGGAAGAGCAGCTGAACGGAATGGATACTGTGTTGAAAGGAGGATATAAGATGAACATCAACATAAGCAAAACGAGGATAATGGAATGTAGTCGAATTAAGTCGGGTGATGCTGGGGGAATTAGATTAGGAAATGAGACACTCAAAGCAGTAAAGGAGTTTTGCTATTTGGGGAGCAAAATAACCGATGATGGTCGAAGTAGAGAGGATATAAAATGTAGACTGGCAATGGCAAGGAAAGCGTTTCTGAAGAAGAGAAATTTGTTAACATCGAGATTAGATTTAAGTGTCAGGAAGTTGTTTCTGAAAGTATTTGTATGGAGTGTAGCCATGTATGGAAGTGAAACATGGACGATAAATCTTTTGGACAAGAAGAGAATAGAAGCTTTCGAAATGTGGTGCTACAGAAGAATGCTGCAGATTAGATGGGTAGATCACATAACTAATGAGGAAGTACTGAATAGGATTGGGGAGAAGAGAAGTTTGTGGCACAACTTGACTAGAAGAAGGGATCGGTTGGTAGGACATGTTCTGAGGCATCAAGGGATCACCAATTTAGTATTGGAGGGCAGCGTAGAGGGTAAAATTCGTAGAGGGAGACCAAGAGATGAATACACTAAGCACATTCAGAAGGATGTAGGTTGCAGTAGGTACTGGGAGATGAAGCAGCTAGCACAGGTTAGAGTAGCATGGAGAGCTGCATCAAACCAGTCTCAGGACTGAAGACCACAACAAACATCTTCGTGGTCCTAATGCGCAGTGTATGTTGGCGGCAATAGAATCGTTCGGCAGTCAGCTCCAAACGCCGGTTCTCTAAACTTTCTCAATAGCGTTGCTCGAAAATAACATCGCCTTCCGGACAGGTTCCCATTTGAGTGCCCAAAGCATCTCCGTAACACGTGTTGCTCGAACCTCCCTTAACAAATATAGTAGCCCGGTGCTGAATTCCTTCGATATCTTCCTCCAATGCGACCTGGTACGGTCGGAGTGGCCGTGCGGTTCTGGGCGCTGCAGTCTGGAGCCGAGTGACCGCTACGGGCGCAGGTTCGAATCCTGCCTCGGGCATGGATGTGTGTGACGTCCTTAGGTTTAATTAGTTGTAAATTATAGGTGACTGATGACCTCAGAAGTTAAGTCGCATAGTGCTCAGAGCCATTTGAACCATTTTGAACGGATCCCAAACATTCGTGCAGTACTCCAGAATAGGTCGCACCAGCGCCTAAATGCGGTCTCCTTTACAGGTGAACCACTCTTTCCTAAAATTCTCCCAATAAACCAAAGTCTTCTTCTTCTTCTTCTTCTTCTTCCGTCGTGTGGCTAGGGCCTCCCGTCGGGAAGACCTTTCACCTGGTGCAAGTCTTTCGATTTGACGCACTTCGGCGACTTGCGTGTCAAGGGAATGAAATGATGACGATAAGGACAACACAACACCCAGTCCCTGAGCGGATAAAATCTCCGACCCAGCTGGGAATCGAACGCGGGCCCTTAGGCATGACATTCCGTCGCGCTGACCACTCGGCTACCAGGGGCAGACAACCGAAGCCGACCATTCCCTACCACAGTTCTCACGTCCTCATACAACCCCATAACGCTTTGCAGCGTTACGCCCAGATACTTAAATGACTTGACTGTGTCAATCAGGACACTAGTAATGCTGTATCCGAACATTACAGGTTTTTTGCACCCCACTCGTAAACATTGGGCGACTGAACTGTGGAAAAACGTTGTGTGGAGTGAAGAATCACGGTACACAATGTGGCAATCCGATTGCAGGGTTTGGGTATGGCGAATGCCCGGTGAACGTCATTTGCCAGCGCGTGTAGTGCCAACAGTAAAATTCGGAGACGGTGGTGTTATGGTGTGGTCGTGTTTTTCATGGAGGGGCTTGCACCCATTGCTGTATTGCGTGGCGCTATCACAGCATCTACATCTACATATATACTCCGCAATCGACCATACGGTGCGTGGCGAAGGGTACCTCGTACCACAACTAGCATCTTCTCTCCCTGTTCCACTTTAAACAGAACGAGGGAAAAATACTGCCTATGTCTCTGTACGAGCCCTAATTTCTCTTATCTTATCTTTGTGGTCTTTCCGCGAAATATAAGTTGGCGGAGGTAAAATTGTACTGCAGTCAGCCTCAAACGCTGGTTCTCTAAATTTCCTCAGCGATTCACGAAAAGAACGCCTCCTTTCGTCTAGAGACTCCAACCAGAGTTCCTGAAGCATTTCCGTAACAATGGCATGATGATCAAACCTACCAGTAACAAATCTAGCAGCCCGCCTCTGAATTGCTTCTATGTCCTCCCTCAATGCCAAACGCTCGAGCAGTACTCAAGAATAGGTCGTATTAGAGTTTTATAAGCGGTCTCCTTTACAGATGAACCACATCTTCCCAAAATTCGACCAATGAACCGAAGACGACTATCCGCCTTCCCCACAACTGCCATTACATGCTTGTCCCACTTCATATCGCTCTGCAATGTTACGCCCAAATATTTAATCGACGTGACTGTGTGAAGCGCTTCACTACTAATGGAGTATTCAAACATTACGGTATTCTTTTTCCTATTCATCTGCATTAATTTAGATTTATCTATATTTAGAGTTAGCTGCCATTCTTTACACCACTCGCAAATCCTGTCCAAGTCATCTTGTATCCTCCTACAGTCACTCAACGACGACACCTTCCCGTACACCACAGCATCATCAGCAAACAGCCGCACATTGCTATCCACCCTATCCAAAAGATCATTTATGTAGATAGAAAACAACAGCGGACCTACCACACTTCCCTGTGGCAATTCAGATGATACCCTCACCTCCGATGAACACTCACCACTGGCCTAAATTGATGTTTTAAGCACCTTTGTTCCCACTGTTGAAGAGCAGTTCGAGGATAGCGACTGCATCTTTCCAACACGATCGAGCACCTGTTCATAATGCACGGCCTGTGGCGGAGTTGTCAGACGAGAATAACATACCTGTAATAGACTGGCCTGCACAGAGTCTTGACCTGAATCCTAAAGAACACCTTTGGGATGTTTTCGAAGATTTCGTGCCAGGCCTCACCGACCGACATCGGTACCTCTAGTCAGTGCAGCACTCCGTGAAGAATGGGCTGCCATTCCCCAAGAAACCTTCCAGCACCTGATTGAACCTGTGCTTGCGAGAATGGAAGCTGTCATCAAGGATAAGGGTGGGCCAGCACCATATTGTATTCCAGCATTGCCAATGGAGGGCACCACGAACTTTTTAGTCCTTTTCAGACAGGTGTCCGGATGCTTTTGATCACATAGTGTACTTGGCGCGAAATACAACGACAAAAGTCACCAGATCCTGTCACACCAGATGCTACAGTACTGGCGATTAAAATTGCTCCACCACGAAGACCACGTACTAAAGATGCGAAATTTAGCCGACAGGAAGAAGATGCTGAGATATGTAAATGAGTAGCCTTTCAGAGCATTCACACAAAGTTGGCGCCGGTGGCGACACCAACAACGTGCTGACATCAGGAAAGTTTCCAACCGATTTCTCATACACAAACTAGTAGACAGGCGTTGCCTGGTGAAACAAGGTAAGGAGGAGAAATGCGTACCATCACGTTTCCGACTTTGATAAAGGTCGGATTGTAGCCTAGCGCGATTGCGGTTTATCGTATCGCGACATTGCTCCTCGCGTCGGTCGAGATCCAATGACTGTTAGCAGAATATGGAATCGGTGGGTTCAGGAGTGTAATACGGAACGCCGCGCTGGATCCCGACGGCCTCGTATCACTAGCAGTCGAAATGACAAGCATCTTATCCGCATCCCTGTAACGGATCGTGCAGCCACGTCTATATCCCTGAGTCAACAGATGGGGACGTTTGCAAGACAACAACCATCTGCACCAACAGTTCGGCGACGTTTACAGCAACATGGACTATCAGCTCGGAGACCACGGCTGCTGTTACCCTTGACGCTGCATGATAGACAGGAGCACCTGCGATGGTGTACTCAACGATGAAGCTGGGTGCACGAATGGCGAAACGTCATTTTTTTCGGATGAATACAGGTTCTGTTTACAGCATCGTGATGGTCCAATCCGTGTTTGGCTACTTCGCAGTGAACACACACTGGAAACGTGTATTCGTCATCGCCATACTGGCGTACCACCCGGCGTGATGGTATGGGGTGCCATTGGTTACACGTCTCGGTCACCTCTTGTTCACATTGACGTCACTTTGAACACTGAACGTTACGTTTCAGATGTGTTACGACATGTGGCTCTACCCTTCATTCGATCCCTGCGAAACCCTACATTTCAGCAGGATAATGCACGACCGCATGCATGTTGCAGTTCCTGTAAGAGCCGTTTGCTTGCTGCCCTGGCCAGCACATTCTCCAGATCTCTCACCAATTGAAACTGTGTGGACAATGGTGGCCGAGCAACTGGCTCGTCACAATACACCAGTCACTACTCTTGATGAACTGTGGTATCGTGTTGAAGCTGGATGGGCAGCTGTACCTGTACACGCCATGCATGCTTTGTTTGACTCAATACCCAGGCGTATCAAGGCCGTTATTACGGCCAGAGGTGGTTGTTCTGGGTACTGATTTCTCATGATCTCTGCACCGAAATCGTGTGAAAATGTAATCACATGTCAATTCAAGTATAATATATTTGTCCAATGAATACCCGTTTATCATCTGCATTTCTTCTAGGCGTAGCTATTTTAATGGCCAGTAGTGTATATTATTACGTTAGGACAACGTAGACGAATTTCAAAAGAGAAATCTTCCAAAACAGCTGTCATAATAATCAAGAGATTTTTAAACAGTGTTTATGGGTCCCTAGTAATATAAAAAATAATTATTCCTGCATCTTTTACGATCGTAGCGACACTTTGTAAATAAAAAATTTCTTTTATTTTAAACTTTCGCAGGGCAGCTCCAGTGCTGTTATGTAAATGCGTCCCAGGTGCAAGCAGGGATTAATTCGGGCACTGGTGCTTTATATCGCAATTATCTGAGTCGTCAGTTAAGCGTGTCCGGTGAGTTTAGGGGGGGTGCTACATCCGACAGCAACGAAACAGGTCAGAGCAGGTTTGGTTGCATATAAAACAGGAGCAGCGAGTCCGCCATCTGGCGGTGCAACAGGTGGGTCTTGTTAGCGTATTAACACAAGCGCTATCCTGAGAACCTGACCGGGGGACCCCGCCCTCTCGCCATCATCCAGGCCGGCCGCGGTGGTCTCGCGCTTGTAGGCTCGCAGTCCGGAACCGTGCGACTACTACGGTCGCATTTTCGAATCCTGCCTCGGGCATGGATGTGTGTGATGTCCTTAGGTTAGTTAGGTTTAAGTACTTCTAAGTTCTAGGGTATTAATGACCACAGCAGTTGAGTCCCATAGTGCTCAGAGCCATTTGAACCATTACTTCCAGATCTGTGGTGTGTGCCAGGCTTGCCGGAAACCAAAATGACAGAAGCTGGAGCTCCAATTGCCCAAGGAAGGGTCTAGAGACTTCAGAATTTCTGGCGCGGATCGGACTTGCATGTACCATTTACACTGACAACGGAACCTCCCCATCGCACCCACCTCAGATTTAGTTGTAAGTTGGCACAGTGGATAGGCCTTGAAAAACTGAACACAGACCAATCGAGAAAACAGGAAGAAGTTGTGTGGAGCAATGAAAAAAAAGCAAAATATACAAACTGAGTAGTCCATGCACAAGATAGGCAATATCAACGAGAGTTTGAGCTTAGGAGCGCCGTGGTCCCGTGGTTAGCGTGAGCAGCTGCGGAATGAAAGGGCTTTGGTTCAAGTATTCTCTCGAGTGAAAAGTTTATTTTTTTTTTCAGACAATTATCAAAGTTCAGGCACTCACACATAATCAAATTCGCTCTCCAAAATTCCAGGACATGTTCAGATTTGCTTGGACATATGCAAGATTTGACGATCTACAAACGGAAACGTTTGAAAACGTACAAAACATATGTTTTGACAGAGCACAGGGAAAACTGTGCGTCTGTGAAACTGTTGCATTCATTTGTTGCTGTTTATGTGACAAACTCTTATGTTTTCATCACTTTTTTGGGAATGATTATCACATCCACAAGAAAACCTAAATCGGGCAAGGTAGCAGAATCTTTTTACCTATTCGCCAAGTGTACAAGTTAGGTGGATCGTCAATATATTCCTGTCATGTGACGCAGATGCCGTCACCAGTGTCGTATAGAATATATCAGACGTGTTTTCCTGTGAAGGAATCGGTTGACCTATGACGTTGCGATCAAATGTTTTCGGTTCCTATCGAAGAGGCACGTCCTTTCGTCTACTAATCGCACGGTTTTGAGGTGCGGTCGCAAAACACAGACACTAAACAGTGAACAGAGACGTCAATGAATGGACAGATCATAACTTTGCGAAAATAAAGAAATTAAACTTTTCACTTGACAGAAGACTTGAACCAAGGGCCTCTGGTTCGGCAGCTGCTCACGCTAACCACGGGACCACGGCGCTCCTGAGCTCAGACTGTCTTTGATGTTGCCTATCTTGCGCATGGATTACTCAGTTTGTATATTTTGCTTATTTTTTCATAGTTCCACACAACTTCTTCCTGTTTTCTCGTCTGATCTGTGTTCAGTTTTTCAAGGCCTATCCACTGTGTCAATTTAAAACTAAATCTGAGGCGGGTGCGATGGGGAGTTTCCTCCTAATACCGAGTCGGACATGCTTTTGCGCGCAGTAGAGCAGCAAATCGATGTGGCATGCGCTCACCACGACAGTGGAAGCCCCTGCAAAAATACTGAGCCATCCTGCCTCTATAGCTGTAGCCCAATAGCGAAAGCGTTGCGCGTGCAAGATTTTGTGAACGAAGAAACCTCTCGATAATGGCCTATTAATGATCCAATGGTTCAAATGGCTCTAAGGACTGTGGGACTTAACATCTGAGGTCATGTCCCCTAGACTTAGAACTACGTAAACCTATTTGACCTAAGGTCATCACACACGTCCATGCCCGAGGCAGGATTCGAACCTGCGACCGTAGCAGTCGCGCAGTTCCGCAGTGTAGCGCCTAGAACCACTCTGCCACAGCGGCCGGCACCCGGTGCATCACTAACTGCATTTTGAGAATATAACTGCACATCCTACTTCACGAAACAACGATAGGCCTTAGTAGTAATAGGTAGACCCCAATTCAAGGCGACAATAACAAATACCAGAATGAGATTTTCACTCTGCAGCGGAGTGTGCGCTGATATGAAACTTCCTGGCAGATTAAAACTGTGTGCCCGACCGAGACAAGAACTCGGGACCTTTGCCTTTCGCGGGCAAGTGCTCTACCATCTGAGCTACCGAAGCACGACTCACGCCCGGTACTCACAGCTTTACTTCTGCCAGTATCCGTCTCCTACCTTCCAAACTTTACAGAAGCTCTCCTGCGAACCTTGCAGAACTAGCACTCCTGAAAGAAAGTATATTGCGGAGACATGGCTTAGCCACAGCCTGGGGGATGTTTCCAGAATGAGATTTTCACTCTGCAGCGGAGTGTGCGCTGATATGAAACTTCCTGGCAGATTAAAACTGTGTGCCCGACCGAGACTCGAACTCGGGACCTTTGCCTTTCGCGGGCAAGTGCTCTACCATCTGAGCTACCGAAGCACGACTCACGCCCGGTACTCACAGCTTTACTTCTGCCAGTATCCGTCTCCTACCTTCCAAACTTTACAGAAGCTCTCCTGCGAACCTTGCAGAACTAGCACTCCTGAAAGAAAGGATATTGCGGAGACATGGCTTAGCCACAGCCTGGGGGATGTTTCCAGAATGAGATTTTCACTCTGCAGCGGAGTGTGCGCTGATATGAAACTTCCTGGCAGATTAAAACTGTGTGCCCGACCGAGACTCGAACTCGGGACCTTTGCCTTTCGCGGGCAAGTGCTCTACCATCTGAGCTACCGAAGCACGACTCACGCCCGGTACTCACAGCTTTACTTCTGCCAGTATCCGTCTCCTACCTTCCAAACTTTACAGAAGCTCTCCTGCGAACCTTGCAGAACTAGCACTCCTGAAAGAAAGGATATTGCGGAGACATGGCTTAGCCACAGCCTGGGGGATGTTTCCAGAATGAGATTTTCACTCTGCAGCGGAGTGTGCGCTGATATGAAACTTCCTGGCAGATTAAAACTGTGTGCCCGACCGAGACTCGAACTCGGGACCTTTGCCTTTCGCGGGCAAGTGCTCTACCATCTGAGCTACCGAAGCACGACTCACGCCCGGTACTCACAGCTTTACTTCTGCCAGTATCCGTCTCCTACCTTCCAAACTTTACAGAAGCTCTCCTGCGAACCTTGCAGAACTAGCACTCCTGAAAGAAAGGATATTGCGGAGACATGGCTTAGCCACAGCCTGGGGGATGTTTCCAGAATGAGATTTTCACTCTGCAGCGGAGTGTGCGCTGATATGAAACTTCCTGGCAGATTAAAACTGTGTGCCCGACCGAGACTCGAACTCGGGACCTTTGCCTTTCGCGGACAAGTGCTCTACCATCTGAGCTACCGAAGCACGACTCACGCCCGGTACTCACAGCTTTACTTCTGCCAGTATCCGTCTCCTACCTTCCAAACTTTACAGAAGCTCTCCTGCGAACCTTGCAGAACTAGCACTCCTGAAAGAAAGGATATTGCGGAGACATGGCTTAGCCACAGCCTGGGGGATGTTTCCAGAATGAGATTTTCACTCTGCAGCGGAGTGTGCGCTGATATGAAACTTCCTGGCAGATTAAAACTGTGTGCCCGACCGAGACTCGAACTCGGGACCTTTGCCTTTCGCGGGCAAGTGCTCTACCATCTGAGCTACCGAAGCACGACTCACGCCCGGTACTCACAGCTTTACTTCTGCCAGTATCCGTCTCCTACCTTCCAAACTTTACAGAAGCTCTCCTGCGAACCTTGCAGAACTAGCACTCCTGAAAGAAAGGATATTGCGGAGACATGGCTTAGCCACAGCCTGGGGGATGTTTCCAGAATGAGATTTTCACTCTGCAGCGGAGTGTGCGCTGATATGAAACTTCCTGGCAGATTAAAACTGTGTGCCCGACCGAGACTCGAACTCGGGACCTTTGCCTTTCGCGGGCAAGTGCTCTACCATCTGAGCTGCCGAAGCACGACTCACGCCCGGTACTCACAGCTTTACTTCTGCCAGTATCCGTCTCCTACCTTCCAAACTTTACAGAAGCTCTCCTGCGAACCTTGCAGAACTAGCACTCCTGAAAGAAAGGATATTGCGGAGACATGGCTTAGCCACAGCCTGGGGGATGTTTCCAGAATGAGATTTTCACTCTGCAGCGGAGTGTGCGCTGATATGAAACTTCCTGGCAGATTAAAACTGTGTGCCCGACCGAGACTCGAACTCGGGACCTTTGCCTTTCGCGGGCAAGTGCTCTACCATCTGAGCTACCGAAGCACGACTCACGCCCGGTACTCACAGCTTTACTTCTGCCAGTATCCGTCTCCTACCTTCCAAACTTTACAGGAGCTCTCCTGCGAACCTTGCAGAACTAGCACTCCTGAAAGAAAGGATATTGCGGAGACATGGCTTAGCCACAGCCTGGGGGATGTTTCCAGAATGAGATTTTCACTCTGCAGCGGAGTGTGCGCTGATATGAAACTTCCTGGCAGATTAAAACTGTGTGCCCGACCGAGACTCGAACTCGGGACCTTTGCCTTTCGCGGGCAAGTGCTCTACCATCTGAGCTACCGAAGCACGACTCACGCCCGGTACTCACAGCTTTACTTCTGCCAGTATCCGTCTCCTACCTTCCAAACTTTACAGAAGCTCTCCTGCGAACCTTGCAGAACTAGCACTCCTGAAAGAAAGGATATTGCGGAGACATGGCTTAGCCACAGCCTGGGGGATGTTTCCAGAATGAGATTTTCACTCTGCAGCGGAGTGTGCGCTGATATGAAACTTCCTGGCAGATTAAAACTGTGTGCCCGACCGAGACTCGAACTCGGGACCTTTGCCTTTCGCGGGCAAGTGCTCTACCATCTGAGCTACCGAAGCACGACTCACGCCCGGTACTCACAGCTTTACTTCTGCCAGTATCCGTCTCCTACCTTCCAAACTTTACAGAAGCTCTCCTGCGAACCTTGCAGAACTAGCACTCCTGAAAGAAAGGATATTGCGGAGACATGGCTTAGCCACAGCCTGGGGGATGTTTCCAGAATGAGATTTTCACTCTGCAGCGGAGTGTGCGCTGATATGAAACTTCCTGGCAGATTAAAACTGTGTGCCCGACCGAGACTCGAACTCGGGACCTTTGCCTTTCGCGGGCAAGTGCTCTACCATCTGAGCTACCGAAGCACGACTCACGCCCGGTACTCACAGCTTTACTTCTGCCAGTATCCGTCTCCTACCTTCCAAACTTTACAGAAGCTCTCCTGCGAACCTTGCAGAACTAGCACTCCTGAAAGAAAGGATATTGCGGAGACATGGCTTAGCCACAGCCTGGGGGATGTTTCCAGAATGAGATTTTCACTCTGCAGCGGAGTGTGCGCTGATATGAAACTTCCTGGCAGATTAAAACTGTGTGCCCGACCGAGACTCGAACTCGGGACCTTTGCCTTTCGCGGGCAAGTGCTCTACCATCTGAGCTACCGAAGCACGACTCACGCCCGGTACTCACAGCTTTACTTCTGCCAGTATCCGTCTCCTACCTTCCAAACTTTACAGAAGCTCTCCTGCGAACCTTGCAGAACTAGCACTCCTGAAAGAAAGGATATTGCGGAGACATGGCTTAGCCACAGCCTGGGGGATGTTTCCAGAATGAGATTTTCACTCTGCAGCGGAGTGTGCGCTGATATGAAACTTCCTGGCAGATTAAAACTGTGTGCCCGACCGAGACTCGAACTCGGGACCTTTGCCTTTCGCGGGCAAGTGCTCTACCATCTGAGCTACCGAAGCACGACTCACGCCCGGTACTCACAGCTTTACTTCTGCCAGTATCCGTCTCCTACCTTCCAAACTTTACAGAAGCTCTCCTGCGAACCTTGCAGAACTAGCACTCCTGAAAGAAAGGATATTGCGGAGACATGGCTTAGCCACAGCCTGGGGGATGTTTCCAGAATGAGATTTTCACTCTGCAGCGGAGTGTGCGCTGATATGAAACTTCCTGGCAGATTAAAACTGTGTGCCCGACCGAGACTCGAACTCGGGACCTTTGCCTTTCGCGGGCAAGTGCTCTACCATCTGAGCTACCGAAGCACGACTCACGCCCGGTACTCACAGCTTTACTTCTGCCAGTATCCGTCTCCTACCTTCCAAACTTTACAGAAGCTCTCCTGCGAACCTTGCAGAACTAGCACTCCTGAAAGAAAGGATATTGCGGAGACATGGCTTAGCCACAGCCTGGGGGATGTTTCCAGAATGAGATTTTCACTCTGCAGCGGAGTGTGCGCTGATATGAAACTTCCTGGCAGATTAAAACTGTGTGCCCGACCGAGACTCGAACTCGGGACCTTTGCCTTTCGCGGGCAAGTGCTCTACCATCTGAGCTACCGAAGCACGACTCACGCCCGGTACTCACAGCTTTACTTCTGCCAGTATCCGTCTCCTACCTTCCAAACTTTACAGAAGCTCTCCTGCGAACCTTGCAGAACTAGCACTCCTGAAAGAAAGGATATTGCGGAGACATGGCTTAGCCACAGCCTGGGGGATGTTTCCAGAATGAGATTTTCACTCTGCAGCGGAGTGTGCGCTGATATGAAACTTCCTGGCAGATTAAAACTGTGTGCCCGACCGAGACTCGAACTCGGGACCTTTGCCTTTCGCGGGCAAGTGCTCTACCATCTGAGCTACCGAAGCACGACTCACGCCCGGTACTCACAGCTTTACTTCTGCCAGTATCCGTCTCCTACCTTCCAAACTTTACAGAAGCTCTCCTGCGAACCTTGCAGAACTAGCACTCCTGAAAGAAAGGATATTGCGGAGACATGGCTTAGCCACAGCCTGGGGGATGTTTCCAGAATGAGATTTTCACTCTGCAGCGGAGTGTGCGCTGATATGAAACTTCCTGGCAGATTAAAACTGTGTGCCCGACCGAGACTCGAACTCGGGACCTTTGCCTTTCGCGGGCAAGTGCTCTACCATCTGAGCTACCGAAGCACGACTCACGCCCGGTACTCACAGCTTTACTTCTGCCAGTATCCGTCTCCTACCTTCCAAACTTTACAGAAGCTCTCCTGCGAACCTTGCAGAACTAGCACTCCTGAAAGAAAGGATATTGCGGAGACATGGCTTAGCCACAGCCTGGGGGATGTTTCCAGAATGAGATTTTCACTCTGCAGCGGAGTGTGCGCTGATATGAAACTTCCTGGCAGATTAAAACTGTGTGCCCGACCGAGACTCGAACTCGGGACCTTTGCCTTTCGCGGGCAAGTGCTCTACCATCTGAGCTACCGAAGCACGACTCACGCCCGGTACTCACAGCTTTACTTCTGCCAGTATCCGTCTCCTACCTTCCAAACTTTACAGAAGCTCTCCTGCGAACCTTGCAGAACTAGCACTCCTGAAAGAAAGGATATTGCGGAGACATGGCTTAGCCACAGCCTGGGGGATGTTTCCAGAATGAGATTTTCACTCTGCAGCGGAGTGTGCGCTGATATGAAACTTCCTGGCAGATTAAAACTGTGTGCCCGACCGAGACTCGAACTCGGGACCTTTGCCTTTCGCGGGCAAGTGCTCTACCATCTGAGCTACCGAAGCACGACTCACGCCCGGTACTCACAGCTTTACTTCTGCCAGTATCCGTCTCCTACCTTCCAAACTTTACAGAAGCTCTCCTGCGAACCTTGCAGAACTAGCACTCCTGAAAGAAAGGATATTGCGGAGACATGGCTTAGCCACAGCCTGGGGGATGTTTCCAGAATGAGATTTTCACTCTGCAGCGGAGTGTGCGCTGATATGAAACTTCCTGGCAGATTAAAACTGTGTGCCCGACCGAGACTCGAACTCGGGACCTTTGCCTTTCGCGGGCAAGTGCTCTACCATCTGAGCTACCGAAGCACGACTCACGCCCGGTACTCACAGCTTTACTTCTGCCAGTATCCGTCTCCTACCTTCCAAACTTTACAGAAGCTCTCCTGCGAACCTTGCAGAACTAGCACTCCTGAAAGAAAGGATATTGCGGAGACATGGCTTAGCCACAGCCTGGGGGATGTTTCCAGAATGAGATTTTCACTCTGCAGCGGAGTGTGCGCTGATATGAAACTTCCTGGCAGATTAAAACTGTGTGCCCGACCGAGACTCGAACTCGGGACCTTTGCCTTTCGCGGGCAAGTGCTCTACCATCTGAGCTACCGAAGCACGACTCACGCCCGGTACTCACAGCTTTACTTCTGCCAGTATCCGTCTCCTACCTTCCAAACTTTACAGAAGCTCTCCTGCGAACCTTGCAGAACTAGCACTCCTGAAAGAAAGGATATTGCGGAGACATGGCTTAGCCACAGCCTGGGGGATGTTTCCAGAATGAGATTTTCACTCTGCAGCGGAGTGTGCGCTGATATGAAACTTCCTGGCAGATTAAAACTGTGTGCCCGACCGAGACTCGAACTCGGGACCTTTGCCTTTCGCGGGCAAGTGCTCTACCATCTGAGCTACCGAAGCACGACTCACGCCCGGTACTCACAGCTTTACTTCTGCCAGTATCCGTCTCCTACCTTCCAAACTTTACAGAAGCTCTCCTGCGAACCTTGCAGAACTAGCACTCCTGAAAGAAAGGATATTGCGGAGACATGGCTTAGCCACAGCCTGGGGGATGTTTCCAGAATGAGATTTTCACTCTGCAGCGGAGTGTGCGCTGATATGAAACTTCCTGGCAGATTAAAACTGTGTGCCCGACCGAGATTCGAACTCGGGACCTTTGCCTTTCGCGGGCAAGTGCTCTACCATCTGAGCTACCGAAGCACGACTCACGCCCGGTACTCACAGCTTTACTTCTGCCAGTATCCGTCTCCTACCTTCCAAACTTTACAGAAGCTCTCCTGCGAACCTTGCAGAACTAGCACTCCTGAAAGAAAGGATATTGCGGAGACATGGCTTAGCCACAGCCTGGGGGATGTTTCCAGAATGAGATTTTCACTCTGCAGCGGAGTGTGCGCTGATATGAAACTTCCTGGCAGATTAAAACTGTGTGCCCGACCGAGACTCGAACTCGGGACCTTTGCCTTTCGCGGGCAAGTGCTCTACCATCTGAGCTACCGAAGCACGACTCACGCCCGGTACTCACAGCTTTACTTCTGCCAGTATCCGTCTCCTACCTTCCAAACTTTACAGAAGCTCTCCTGCGAACCTTGCAGAACTAGCACTCCTGAAAGAAAGGATATTGCGGAGACATGGCTTAGCCACAGCCTGGGGGATGTTTCCAGAATGAGATTTTCACTCTGCAGCGGAGTGTGCGCTGATATGAAACTTCCTGGCAGATTAAAACTGTGTGCCCGACCGAGACTCGAACTCGGGACCTTTGCCTTTCGCGGGCAAGTGCTCTACCATCTGAGCTACCGAAGCACGACTCACGCCCGGTACTCACAGCTTTACTTCTGCCAGTATCCGTCTCCTACCTTCCAAACTTTACAGAAGCTCTCCTGCGAACCTTGCAGAACTAGCACTCCTGAAAGAAAGGATATTGCGGAGACATGGCTTAGCCACAGCCTGGGGGATGTTTCCAGAATGAGATTTTCACTCTGCAGCGGAGTGTGCGCTGATATGAAACTTCCTGGCAGATTAAAACTGTGTGCCCGACCGAGACTCGAACTCGGGACCTTTGCCTTTCGCGGGCAAGTGCTCTACCATCTGAGCTACCGAAGCACGACTCACGCCCGGTACTCACAGCTTTACTTCTGCCAGTATCCGTCTCCTACCTTCCAAACTTTACAGAAGCTCTCCTGCGAACCTTGCAGAACTAGCACTCCTGAAAGAAAGGATATTGCGGAGACATGGCTTAGCCACAGCCTGGGGGATGTTTCCAGAATGAGATTTTCACTCTGCAGCGGAGTGTGCGCTGATATGAAACTTCCTGGCAGATTAAAACTGTGTGCCCGACCGAGACTCGAACTCGGGACCTTTGCCTTTCGCGGGCAAGTGCTCTACCATCTGAGCTACCGAAGCACGACTCACGCCCGGTACTCACAGCTTTACTTCTGCCAGTATCCGTCTCCTACCTTCCAAACTTTACAGAAGCTCTCCTGCGAACCTTGCAGAACTAGCACTCCTGAAAGAAAGGATATTGCGGAGACATGGCTTAGCCACAGCCTGGGGGATGTTTCCAGAATGAGATTTTCACTCTGCAGCGGAGTGTGCGCTGATATGAAACTTCCTGGCAGATTAAAACTGTGTGCCCGACCGAGACTCGAACTCGGGACCTTTGCCTTTCGCGGGCAAGTGCTCTACCATCTGAGCTACCGAAGCACGACTCACGCCCGGTACTCACAGCTTTACTTCTGCCAGTATCCGTCTCCTACCTTCCAAACTTTACAGAAGCTCTCCTGCGAACCTTGCAGAACTAGCACTCCTGAAAGAAAGGATATTGCGGAGACATGGCTTAGCCACAGCCTGGGGGATGTTTCCAGAATGAGATTTTCACTCTGCAGCGGAGTGTGCGCTGATATGAAACTTCCTGGCAGATTAAAACTGTGTGCCCGACCGAGACTCGAACTCGGGACCTTTGCCTTTCGCGGGCAAGTGCTCTACCATCTGAGCTACCGAAGCACGACTCACGCCCGGTACTCACAGCTTTACTTCTGCCAGTATCCGTCTCCTACCTTCCAAACTTTACAGAAGCTCTCCTGCGAACCTTGCAGAACTAGCACTCCTGAAAGAAAGGATATTGCGGAGACATGGCTTAGCCACAGCCTGGGGGATGTTTCCAGAATGAGATTTTCACTCTGCAGCGGAGTGTGCGCTGATATGAAACTTCCTGGCAGATTAAAACTGTGTGCCCGACCGAGACTCGAACTCGGGACCTTTGCCTTTCGCGGGCAAGTGCTCTACCATCTGAGCTACCGAAGCACGACTCACGCCCGGTACTCACAGCTTTACTTCTGCCAGTATCCGTCTCCTACCTTCCAAACTTTACAGAAGCTCTCCTGCGAACCTTGCAGAACTAGCACTCCTGAAAGAAAGGATATTGCGGAGACATGGCTTAGCCACAGCCTGGGGGATGTTTCCAGAATGAGATTTTCACTCTGCAGCGGAGTGTGCGCTGATATGAAACTTCCTGGCAGATTAAAACTGTGTGCCCGACCGAGATTCGAACTCGGGACCTTTGCCTTTCGCGGGCAAGTGCTCTACCATCTGAGCTACCGAAGCACGACTCACGCCCGGTACTCACAGCTTTACTTCTGCCAGTATCCGTCTCCTACCTTCCAAACTTTACAGAAGCTCTCCTGCGAACCTTGCAGAACTAGCACTCCTGAAAGAAAGGATATTGCGGAGACATGGCTTAGCCACAGCCTGGGGGATGTTTCCAGAATGAGATTTTCACTCTGCAGCGGAGTGTGCGCTGATATGAAACTTCCTGGCAGATTAAAACTGTGTGCCCGACCGAGACTCGAACTCGGGACCTTTGCCTTTCGCGGGCAAGTGCTCTACCATCTGAGCTACCGAAGCACGACTCACGCCCGGTACTCACAGCTTTACTTCTGCCAGTATCCGTCTCCTACCTTCCAAACTTTACAGAAGCTCTCCTGCGAACCTTGCAGAACTAGCACTCCTGAAAGAAAGGATATTGCGGAGACATGGCTTAGCCACAGCCTGGGGGATGTTTCCAGAATGAGATTTTCACTCTGCAGCGGAGTGTGCGCTGATATGAAACTTCCTGGCAGATTAAAACTGTGTGCCCGACCGAGACTCGAACTCGGGACCTTTGCCTTTCGCGGGCAAGTGCTCTACCATCTGAGCTACCGAAGCACGACTCACGCCCGGTACTCACAGCTTTACTTCTGCCAGTATCCGTCTCCTACCTTCCAAACTTTACAGAAGCTCTCCTGCGAACCTTGCAGAACTAGCACTCCTGAAAGAAAGGATATTGCGGAGACATGGCTTAGCCACAGCCTGGGGGATGTTTCCAGAATGAGATTTTCACTCTGCAGCGGAGTGTGCGCTGATATGAAACTTCCTGGCAGATTAAAACTGTGTGCCCGACCGAGACTCGAACTCGGGACCTTTGCCTTTCGCGGGCAAGTGCTCTACCATCTGAGCTACCGAAGCACGACTCACGCCCGGTACTCACAGCTTTACTTCTGCCAGTATCCGTCTCCTACCTTCCAAACTTTACAGAAGCTCTCCTGCGAACCTTGCAGAACTAGCACTCCTGAAAGAAAGGATATTGCGGAGACATGGCTTAGCCACAGCCTGGGGGATGTTTCCAGAATGAGATTTTCACTCTGCAGCGGAGTGTGCGCTGATATGAAACTTCCTGGCAGATTAAAACTGTGTGCCCGACCGAGACTCGAACTCGGGACCTTTGCCTTTCGCGGGCAAGTGCTCTACCATCTGAGCTACCGAAGCACGACTCACGCCCGGTACTCACAGCTTTACTTCTGCCAGTATCCGTCTCCTACCTTCCAAACTTTACAGAAGCTCTCCTGCGAACCTTGCAGAACTAGCACTCCTGAAAGAAAGGATATTGCGGAGACATGGCTTAGCCACAGCCTGGGGGATGTTTCCAGAATGATATTTTCACTCTGCAGCGGAGTGTGCGCTGATATGAAACTTCCTGGCAGATTAAAACTGTGTGCCCGACCGAGACTCGAACTCGGGACCTTTGCCTTTCGCGGGCAAGTGCTCTACCATCTGAGCTACCGAAGCACGACTCACGCCCGGTACTCACAGCTTTACTTCTGCCAGTATCCGTCTCCTACCTTCCAAACTTTACAGAAGCTCTCCTGCGAACCTTGCAGAACTAGCACTCCTGAAAGAAAGGATATTGCGGAGACATGGCTTAGCCACAGCCTGGGGGATGTTTCCAGAATGAGATTTTCACTCTGCAGCGGAGTGTGCGCTGATATGAAACTTCCTGGCAGATTAAAACTGTGTGCCCGACCGAGACTCGAACTCGGGACCTTTGCCTTTCGCGGGCAAGTGCTCTACCATCTGAGCTACCGAAGCACGACTCACGCCCGGTACTCACAGCTTTACTTCTGCCAGTATCCGTCTCCTACCTTCCAAACTTTACAGAAGCTCTCCTGCGAACCTTGCAGAACTAGCACTCCTGAAAGAAAGGATATTGCGGAGACATGGCTTAGCCACAGCCTGGGGGATGTTTCCAGAATGAGATTTTCACTCTGCAGCGGAGTGTGCGCTGATATGAAAATTCCTGGCATATTAAAACTGTGTGCCCGACCGAGACTCGAACTCGGGACCTTTGCCTTTCCCGGGCAAGTGCTCTACCAACTGAGCTACCGAAGCACGACTCACGTCCGGTACTCACAGCTTTACTTCTGCCAGTATCCGTCTCCTACCTTCCAAACTTTACAGAAGCTCTTCTGCGAAACTTGCAGAACTAGCACTCCTGAAAGAAAGGATACTGCGGAGACATGGCTTAGCCACAGCCTGGGGGATGTTTGCATTTAAGTTCTTTATTTTAAAGAACTTGAATACCATCACGACTGTGTGTACTGAAATATTATAAAGGTCGCTGTTTTTCCTTGAAAACTGTTCTTAAAATTTTTACGTAATAATATGATTTTTACGTTACTTACATTGCTAATAAACAAAAATAATGCTCAGCATACCGCATTTATTAATGTTGTCGTAAAAAGCGGGGAAAGGCAACGAAAACGTTCAGACTGCTAATAAGGGATTGTAAGGGGTCCACTGAATTTCTTATATAGGAGGGTGCACCCACTGTTAATGCCTCAGAATTTTTTATGTGAAAACTCCTGCAGGTTTCTAAATAAAAGGAACGTTATTAATATTCTGTATCTTTATTCTTAAGTCAACATATTTATTTCTCACCATAGTCACCCTGGCAACGAAGACGTTTTTCCCAACACGAGACAAGTTTGTTATTTGACTGTGTTGACAGAGCCGCAACTTCACCTCCGCTTGAAGCGCTTCATCACTGTCAAAGTGAAGTCCTCGAAAGCGTTCTTTAAGTTTTGGAAACAGATGAAAACAGGGTGGAGCCAAGTCGAAACTGCATGCAGGCAGTCGTCTTAGCTTGTCTGCAGATGACGCTGTCGTTTATCGTCTAGTAAAGTCATCAGAAGATCAAAAAATATTACAAAACGATTTAAAAAAGATACCTATGTGGTGCAAAAATTACAATTAGCCCTAAATAATGAAAAGTGTGAGGTCATCCACATGGATGCTAAAAGAAATCAGTTATACTTCAGTTACGCTACTGGCCATTAAAATTGCTACACCAAGAAGAAATGCAGATGATAAACACGTATTCATTGGGCAAATATATTATACTAGAACTGACATATCATTACATTTTCACGCAATTTGGGTGCATAGATCCTAAGATATCAGTACCCAGAACAACCACCTCTGGCCGTAATAACGGCCTCCATACGCCTGGGCATTGAGGCAAACAGAGCTTGGATGGCGTGTACAGGTACAGCTGCCCATGTAGCTTCAACACGATACCACAGTTCATCAAGAGTAGTGAATGGCGTATTGTGACGAGCCAGTTGATCCCTCAATTGGTGAGGGATATGGAGAAGGTGCTGGCCAGCGCAGCTGTCGAACATTTCTGTATCGAGAAAGGCCCGTACACTACCTGCAACGTGCGGTCGTGCATTATCCTGCTGAAATGTAGGGTTTCGCAGGGATCGAATGAAGGGTAGAGCCGCGGGTCGTAACACATCTCAAATGTAAGGTCCACTCTTCAAAGTGCCGTCAATGCGAACAGGAGGTGACCGAGACGTATAACGAATGGCACCCCATACCATCACGCCAGGTGATACGCCAGTACGGCGATGACGAATACACGCTTCCAATGTGCGTTCACCACGATGTCGCCATCATGATGCTGTAAACAGTACCTGGATTCATCCGAAAAAATGACCTTTTGCCATTCGTGCACCCAGGTTCGTCGCTGAGTACACCATCGCAGGCGCTCCTGTCTCTGATGCAGCATCAAGTTTAACCGAAGCCTTGGTCTCCGAGGTGATAATCTGTGCTGCTGCAAACGTCGTCGAAATGTTCGTGCAGATGGTCGTTGTCTTGCAAACGTCCGCGTCTATTGACTCAGGGATCGAGACGTGGCTGCACGATCCGTTACAGCCATGCACATAAGATACATGTCATCTCGACTGCTAGTGATACGAGGCCGTTGGGATCCTGCACAACGTTCCGTATTACCCTCAACGATTCACCAGGCAACGCCGGTCAACTGCTGCTTGTGTCTGAGAAATCGGTTGGAAACTTTCCTCATGTCAGCACGTTGTAGGTGTCGCCACCGGCGCCGATCTTGTGTGAATGTCTGAAAAGCTAATCATTTGCATATCACTGCATCTTGTTCCTGTCGTTTAAATTTCGCGCCTGTAGCATGTCATCGTCGTTGTGTAGCAATTTTAATGGCCAGTAGTGTACATGATAAGTTACTTCTAAAGGCCGTAAATTCAACTAAACACCTAGGAATTACAGATGCGAAAGACCTAAATGAGAAAGAACACATAGAAAATGTTGTGGCTAATGCAGATCAAAGACTGCGTTTTATTGGCAGAACACTTAGATAGTGTAACCGATCTCTTTAAGAGACTGCCTACACTACGTTTCTCTCGTTTGGAGTACACTCTTAGAAGTAGATACCTTAGGGGTTGCGAAGCAACTCAAATCGCTTGATACGGGCAAGTCTTCAGCTCCAGATTGTCTACCGATTAGGTTCCTTTCAGATTACGCTGATACAATAGCTCCCTACTTAGCACTCATATACAACCGCTCGCTCACCGATAGATCTGTACCTATAGATTGGAAAATTGCGCAGGTCGCACCAGTCTTTAAGAAGGGTAGTAGGAGTAATCCATCGAACTACAGACCTATATCATTGACGTCCGTTTGCAGTAGGGTTTTGGAGCATATACTGTGTTCAAACATTATGAATCACCTCGAAGTGAACGATCTATTGACAAGTAATCATCATGGCTTCGGAAAACATCGCTCTTGTGCAACACAGCTAGCTCTTTATTCGCACGAAGTAATGGCCGCTATCGACAGGGGATCTCTAGTTGATTCCGTATTTCTAGATTTCCGGAAAGCTTTTTACACCGTTCCTCACAAGCGACTTCTAATCAAGCTGCGGAGCTATGGGGTATCGTCTCAGTTGTGCTACTGGATTCGTGATTTCCTGTCAGGAAGGTCGCAGTTCGTAGTAATAGACGGCAAATCATCGAGTAAAACTGAAGTAATATCAGGTGTTCCCCAGGGAAGCGTCCTGGGAGCTCTGCTGTTCCTGATCTATATAAATGACCTGGGTGACAATCTGAGCAGTTCTCTTAGGTTATTCTCAGATGATGCTGTAATTTACCGTCTAGTAAAGTCATCCGAAGACCAGTATCAGTTGCAAAGCGATTTAGAAAAGATTGCTGTATGGTGTGTCAGGTGGCAGTTGACGCTAAATAACGAAAAGTGTGAGGTGATCCACATGAGTTCCAAAAGAAATCCGTTGGAATTCGATTACTCGATAAATAAGACAATTCTCAAGGCTGTCAATTCAACTAAGTACCTGGGTGTTAAAATTACGAACAACTTCAGTTGGAAGGACCACATAGATAATATTGTGGGGAAGGCGAGCCAAAGGTTGCGTTTCATTGGCAGGACACTTAGAAGATGCAACAAGTCCACGAAAGAGACAGCTTACACTACACTCGTTCGGCCTCTGTTATAGTATTGCTGCGCGGTGTGGGATCCTTACCAGGTGGGATTGACGGAGGACATCGAAAGGGTGCAAAAAAGGGCAGCTCGTTTTGTATTATCACGTAATAGGGGAGAGAGTGTGGCAGATATGATACGCGAGTTGGGATGGAAGTCATTAAAGCAAAGACGTTTTTCGTCGCGGTGAGATCTATTTACGAAGTTTCAGTCACCAACTTTCTCTTCTGAATGCGAAAATATTTTGTTGAGCCCAACCTACATAGGTAGGAATGATCATCAAAATAAAATAAGAGAAATCAGAGTTCGAACAGAAAGGTTTAGGTGCTCGTTTTTCCCGCGCGCTGTTCGGGAGTGGAATAGTAGAGACATAGTATGATTGTTGTTCGATGAACCCTCTGCCTAGCACTTAAATGTGAATTGCAGAGTAGTCATGTAGATGTAGATGTAGGCCTGACGGAGTACATCGAGGAAGTTCAGAGAAGGGCAGCACGTTTTTTATTATTTCGAAATAGGTGAGTGAATGTCACGAACTTTCTTTACCGACTGCGAAAATATTTTGTGACTCCGACCTATATAGGGAGAAACCATCATCATCATAGAATAAAGGATATCAGAGCTCACACGGAAAGATATAGGTGTTCGTTTTTTCCGAGATTGTAATAATAGAGAATTATTGTGAACATGGTTCGATGAACGCTCTGCCAGACACGTAAGTGTGGTTTGCAGAATATTCATGCATATATGGGAGACAGGCAAAATAATGTGAACACCTGTACTTACTTCGGAATGGTTTATTTATAAAGCAGTTAATAATGTGAACACCTGTACTTACTTGGAAATGGTTTATTTATAAAGGAGTTAATAATGTGAACACCTGTACTTACTTGGGAATGGTTTATTTATAAAGGAGTTAATAATGTGAACACCTGTACTTACTTGGAAATGGTTTATTTATAAAGGAGTTAATAATGTGAACACCTGTACTTACTTGGGAATGGTTTATTTATAAAGGAGTTGGACCCCCATTTGCCCGTAATACAGTTGCAGTTCTTCTTGGAATAAAAAAGCACTGCGTCTTCACGCCACGAGTGGCCTACCGGGACCATCCGACCGCCGTGTCATCCTCAGTGGAGGATGCGGATAGGAGGGGCGTGGGGTCAGCACACCGCTCTCCGAGTCGTTATGATGGTATTCTTGACCAAAGCCGCTACTATTCGGTCCAGTAGCTCCTCAATTGGCATCCCGAAAAATTGGAAACTGTGCATGGCGGCCTGGATGGTCACCCACCCAAGTGCCGACCACGCCCGACTGTACTTAATTTCTGTGATCTCATGGGAACCGGTGAATCCACTATGGCAAGGCCGTTGCCATTCTTCTTGGAATACTGACATATAATGATTGTGTAGTCTCCAGTGGAATGTTATGCCACTCTTTGATCAGAACCTTTTCTAACTCCAGTAGTGAAGAGGAGGCGGTTATCTACTCCAGTCTACTCTCCCAATACCACCCACGACAGATCCATAATGTCCGTCCAAACAGGCCTCGAAACCCCAATGGTAGGGACGGACCGCAGTGTCATCCTCCACCGATAGTCGTTACCAGATACAGAAACATTGGGGCATGTGGCCAGAACACCACTCTGCTGGCCGTTATCAGTTGTCGTGACCGGAGCCGCTACTTCTCAATCGCGTAGCCCCTCAACTGGACTCCAGAGTGCCGAGTATACCCCGCTTGCGAACAGCACTCGGCAGACCCGGACGGCTTGTGCTTGCCGAGCCCGACACGCTTAACTTCGGTGGTCTGACGGAAACCAGTGTTCGGACACATTTGAGGTGTACTACTAACCTACCAAGTCTCACCCCAAATTGAATTTCCGTGTCTGTAAGGTCCCCTTGTTAGAAACATTAGGTGTAAGTCTACACGTCCGGAAATATTCATGAAGCTTATTGTGGCTATTTGTCAGATACTCCTCACATTCAGAAAGAAAACATAATTGATCCAACGAATCCATGAATCTATGATTCTAAGGATCATTTCCTGACAAACTGTTCCCACACGGTTCGCATGTAAACATCTTGGGTTCATAGTGTCTGCAACAGCGCCCACACAACACCAAATACACTAAAGGAAAAAAGATCGGAACACTGAGTTGTGCAAAATAAACGAAAGCTGGGAGGGGCTCGTCTATTCAAATTTCGCGCCGGGCGAATAAGAGCGGCGATAGCAGCGCCACTATGAGGATGCAAATCAAGTTTCCAAGGAATACATGCTGTAACGGTGGTGAGCGTTTGTTATCTTTGAGATTGACATGTGAGTTTAAGGCAACAAAGAAGCAATTATCACCACCTGAGTTTGTAATAGGGGTGGGAGAAGTTAGATGTTCCATGTGCGATATTGCAAAAAGACTTGGCAACAATGTAGCCACTGTTAAAGACTGCTGGTAGTGATGTTCATGAGAACATAAGGTCCAAGAATGGCCTCCGGATGGCCATGTGGCACTACCAAGAGAGAAGACTGTCGTGTTCAGTTTATGGCTTTGGCGATTCGTACTGTATCTGCAGCAGAAATCTGAGCAGCAGCTGGCTCCAAAATGACCCAAAGAACTGTTACAAATCGAAGATAGCTTTGAGCCAGATGCCTCATAGCGTGCATTCAATTGACCCCAAACCACCAACATTTGAGACTTCAGCAATGACTGGAGGGCAGGTTGGAGGTCTCTTGTGTTTTCTGGTAAAAGCTGGTACTGCCTTGGTGCCAGTGATGGTCAAGTGTTGATTGGGAGGAGGCGAGTTGAGAGCCTGCAACCAATATGTCTGCATGCTAGACGCACTGGACCAGCACCAGGACTTACAGTCAGGGTGCGATTTTGTATGACAGCAGGAGCACTCTCGTGGTTATCCCATGCACCCTGAGTGCAAATTTATACCTCTGGTGATTTGACCTGTTATGCTGGCATTCTAGAGCAGCACTCGAGGGGGTGGTTTCCAACAGGATAATGCTCGGTGGTTTCCAAGAGGATAACGCTCGGTGGTTTCCAAGACGATAACGCTTGTCCACATTCCACTGTTGTAGCCCAACATGGTCTGCAGACTGTCGACATGTTGGCTTGTGCTGCTCGATCACCAGATATGTCTCCAATCGAGCACATACGGGACAGCATCAGATGACATCTGCAGCATCATCCACTGACAGCGTTAACCATCCCTGTATTGACAGACCAAGTGGGACAGGCCTGAAACTGCATACCAAAGCCTGACATCTGGCACCTGTACAACGTAATATATGCACATTTGGATACTTGCATTCAACATTCTTGCGGTTTCACCTGTTGTTAATGTACAAGAATTTCACATTTGCAACAGCTTATCTTGGGCTTTATTAGCCAGTGATCTTATAATTTTAGTCGGTTGATTATTAGAGAGACATATGTATTGCCGAAATTTCATTACACTACATTAATTATTATTATTTTTTGTTGTTGCGATTTTTTCCCGTCAGTCTACAGCCCTATACTGTATCTTTCCGCCATTTTGCCCATCGGTTCGGTACGGTACAGGTTGTTTACTGCCATACGCGTTTCGCTTCCTTTATTCCTGATGATGCTTCATATATAAAACGTGTATGGGAATAAACTGCCTTCAATTAGTTGCATAGACGGGACACATTTCCAAGAGCCCAAAAATTGTTTAAGAGAGTGTCGGAGAATAAGAAGATGCACAGAATGTGGTTGTAGTTCGCTCCTAGAGATCCAAATGATGAAATAGCCTACTTCCTTATATGATACATCAACGATTTGGTTCATAAAAACAAAATTTAAAAAATCGCCTTCTGGAAAGTGTGTGGCGAGTGTAGCCATAGAAGCTCGTCGTAGTTTGTAACATGCATCCGATGAATCAAAATGTTTCATATATTGAGTTATAGTCTGAAAATATTATGGCAGTAACGTTTCATCTCTGCCTACTGTTGTTAACGATTCGATCGCAGATAAATACTTGTGACAAGCTAAATCATAAAGAAAATTGCTGCTAGTCTCATTCGCAGTAATTTATGTTGTGGTCTTAAAATCATGTCCGACCACACTCTCGGTAATCGCTACGTATTCCGAAAAAAAATTGGTGTATTATTTGTGACGAGTGTAAATGTCATTCTCATTTGTTTCACGCACAGTAATTTTATCTTTCATTTCTTGAACATATGGGAGTCAGGAAATCGGAGATGGTCGTTACTGAGAAAGCGTGCTCTACGCGTAAATTAGAACGAATATTTCAGAAAAATACTTAACTTTGACGATAAACGAAGTCTCAGAATGCGTTGCAAACACGAGGAGGAAAAAAATTATTTTCGCTTCCAGGAGTATACGAACGTATGCCCATTGCCTACGTCCTTTCGCCGCCATACCAACTTCGTTACTGCAGGTTGTATGCTACTGCTAATTTGTTTTATGTAATTCCAGTCGAGAGAGACGCAGACTGAATTCATTGCCAAATGATGCGGGCGTAAGCCGTAAATGCATGAAATTTTGAAACTTTCCTCTATGAGCCTCCACAAAATTCCTTTGGATTGTTACTTAAAACTTTAAACGCGTTTCGATACTTAATGAGTAAACCATTTGCAGAAAAGAGTACGAGAAGTCACTAGTAATTTCAGCCAACACTCATGTAATATACACTATTATCCATTAAAATTACTACTTACGAAGATAACGAGCTACACACGCGAAATTTAACCGACACGAAGAAGATGCAGTGATATGCAAATGATTAGCTTTTCAGAGCATTCACACAAGGTTGGAGCCGGTGGCGACACCTACAACGTGCTGACATGAGGAAAGTTTCGAACCAAATTCTCATACACAAACAGCAGTTGACCGGCGTTGCCTGGTGAAACGTTGTTGTCATGCCTCGTTTAAGGAGGAGAAATGTGTACCATCACGTTTCCGACTTTGATAAAGGTCGGATTGTACCCAATCGCGTGCGAGTGCGGTTTATCGTATCGCGACATTGCTGCTCGCGTTGGTCGAGATGACAGGAATCTTATCCGCATGGCTGTAACGGATCGTGAGGCCACATCTCGATCGCTGAGTCAACAGATGGGGACGATTGCAAAACAACAACCATCTACAAGAACAGTTCCACGACGTTTGCAGCAGCACGGACTATCAGCTGCGGTTACCTTGACGCTCCATCACAGACAGGAGCGCCTGCGATGGTGTATTCAAGGACGAACCTGGGTAGATGAATGACAAAAAGTCATTTTTTCGGATGAATCCACGTTCTGTTTACAGCATCGCGATGGTCTCATCAGGATCTATGCATCCGTGTTTGGCGACATCGCGGTGAACGCACATTGGAAGCGTGTATTCTTCATCTCCATACTGGCATATCACCCAGTGTGATGGTATGGGGTGCCATTGGTTACACGTCTCGGTCACCCTAGTTCGCATTGACGGTACTTTGAACAGTGGACGTTACATTTCAGATGTGTTACGACCCGTGGCTCTACCCGTCATTCGATCCCAGTGAAACCCTACATTTCAGCAGGATAATGCACGACCGCATGTTGCAGGTCCTGTATGGGCCTTTCTGGATACAGAAAATGTTCGACTGCTGCCCTGGTCAGCACATTCTGCTGATCTCTCACCAATTGAAAAATATTTTCCTTAATCGTCGTACTTTTACGCTTTGGGCAACGGCCTTGCCGCGGTGGCTACACCGGTTCTTGTGAGATCACCGAAGTTAAGCGCTGTCGGGCGTGGTCAGCACATGGGTGGGTGACCATCTGGGGCGCCATGCGCTGTTGCCATTTTTCGGGGTGCACTCCGCCTCCTGATGCCAATTGAGGAGCTACTCGACCGAATAGTAGCGGCTTCGGTCAAGAATACCGTCATAACGACCGGGAGAGCGGTGTGCTGACCCCACGCCCCTCCTATCCGCATCCTCCCCTGAGGATGACACGGCGGTCGGATGGTCCCGGTAGGCCACTCGTGGGCTGGAGACGGAGTACTTTTACGTTGTGGTCAACTAATTCGTTTCTGGTCCTTGCATTCATCTTTCCATCAATTTGTAACATTTTTTGCTTTCTGTTGCCATTATCTTCTCTGCTGTTGTCGTGTTTGCCATCTGTACTGGTGCAGCGTACTCTAGTACGGGGCGAACAAAAGACTTGCAGGTGTGAATCCACTGTATGTTTGCGGCGTTCTTCCTCGCTCTCAGCAGGTGGAGAAAGTCAGGTCTGGTTTGAGCTTTCGCTGTGACGTGTTATGCTCTTGAGGAAGGCTGCCGGCTGCAGCTGCAGCCAGAACTTGTTTCACGGCCCGCACACACACGCACACACACACACACACACACACACACACACCACCGGCCGGCCGACCTCCACACAACCAGTTCCGCCTCGCCGTAGGCCTAATCTTTTTTACGCCACGCTCCACCTCGTCTCTTTTTGCAACCGGCCACGACAATAAAGCCGTCGAAAAGATATTTATCGTCTCGCGACCCGTCTCGAAAGAAACACTTTTCATTATGTGAAGTTGTGCGCGTCTTGTTACACGCCCTTTTATTAACGTCGCCGCATTAGCATTCAACAAAGATCGCTCTCCACTGAGGCGTTCCACTAGCGCGACAATTACCCGCTAACAAAGCACAAAATTACAATTAATGTCACTTCTACCTTACACATATGCTGTGTCTTGTAAATTATAGATTGCAGCAATGAGTCGTCCTTTTTAAATTTTATTATGCAGATCTAGATTTCTGCTATAAGCTAGCCATTCTCAATGCTAAGAATACAAGAAGTACATAGTCAGATGATGTTATAAAAAGTTACAAGTAATGGCTTAACTTCAAATGGCTCTGACCCTAGAACTTAGAACTACTTAAACCTAACTAACACAAGGACACCACACACAGCCATGCCCGAGGCAGGATTCGAACCTGCGACCGTAGTGGGCGCGCGGTTCCAGACTGAAGCGCCTAGAACCGCTCGGCAACATCGGCCGGCTGGCTTAACTCATATGGTTTGTATATTACATACCACTAATGTTTTCGTTCAATGCTTGTATGTCCCTGTTGATCGGGGTTGCTTTGCTTTTACAAGGAAAACCAGTTTTAAGGGATAATGAAGTTAGTACCCTCTATATCTATTGCGGAATAGCCAAATTGTACCAACCATGAATCTAACTGACATTTGGCGCCATCTATGAACTCTTTAGTAAAAATGATGAACAATATACTTATTATGTTTTAATAAAAATGGTGCAAATTGCTCTGAGCGCTATGGGACTTAAAATCTGAGTTCATCAGTCCCTAGAAATTAGAACTACTTAAACGTAACTAACCTAAGGACATCACACACATCCATGACCGAGGCAGGATTCGAAACTGCGACCGTAGCAGTCGCGCGGTTCCGGACTGATACGCCTACAACTATTAGGCAACATCGGCCGGCTATGTTTTAATAAAGGGAGATATAATATAAAGATAAAAATAATGAAGCTATATCAACTAATAAGTGTATACAGCACGTGTCGTCTTGTGTCTCATAAATTTTTAAAATGTTTTACCCATCTCACGAACTTAGATGTTTTAGTAATAATAACGGAATCACAAGGAGTGAACATCGAAATTTTATTACTTGCCGGAAAATATGAAGTACGTCGGACTACAATGTAAAGAATTTTACACTACTGGCCATTAAAATTGCTACACCATGAAGATGTGCTACAGACGCGAAATTTAACCGACAGGAAGAAGATGCTGTGATAAGCAAATGATTAGTTTTTCAGAGCATTCACACATGGTTGGCGTCGGTGGCGACACCTACAACGTGCTAAAATGAGGAAAATTTACAACCGATTTCTCATACACAAACAGCAGTTGACCGGCGTTGCCTGACGAAACGTTATGTGATGCCTCGTGTAAGGAGGAGAAGTGCGGACCATCACGTCGGTTTGTTGCGTATCGCGATTGCGGTTTATCGTAGCGCGACATTGCCGCTCGCGTTGGTCCAGATCCAATGACTGTTAGCAGAATATTCGTCATCGCCATACTGGCGTATGACCCGGCGTGATAGTGCCATTGGTTACATGTCTCGGTCACCTCTTGTTCGCATTGATGGCGCTTTGAACAGTGGACGTTACATTTCAGATGTGTCACGACCCGTAGCTCTACCCTTCATTTGATCCCTGCGAAACACTACATTTCAGCAGGATAATGCAGGACCGCATGTTGCAGGACCTGTATGGGCCTTTCTGGATACAGAACATGTTCGACTGCTGCCCTGGCCAGAACATTCTCCAGATCTCTCAGCAATTGAAAACGTCTGGTCAATGGTGGTCGAGCAACTGGCTCATCACATTACGCCAGTCACTACTCTTGATGAACTGTTGTATCGTGTTGAAGCTGAATGGGCAGCTGTACCTGTACAAGCCACCCAAGCTCTGTTTGACGCAATGGCCAGGCGTGTCAAGGCCGTTATTACGGCCAGAGGTGGTTGTTCTGGGTACTGATTTCTCAGGATCTATGGACCCTAATGGCGTGAAAATGTAGTCGCATGTCAGTTCTAGTATAATATACTTGTCCAATGAATACGCGTTTTAGCATTCGCATTTCTTCTTGGTGTAGCAATTTTAATGGCCAGTAGTGTACTTATGATTCATTTTAAGTATTTATCATGCAAATTTGAAGCAGTTTACTTCCCTTGAATTTTACAGACGTAGTTCATGTAGATGGCGCCACATAACCAACCGTTGTGTTCTCCACACAGCCGCAAACAGTAGTATTTAATGAACTGTGGGTGTAGCCCGATCAACAGGCACTTACATGCATTGAACGTAAACATTAATGATATGTAATATAGTAATCGTATGAGTTAAGCCATTACTTGTAACTTTTTATGACATCATGTATGTGCTTCTTGTATTCTTAGCATTGACAATGGCTAGCTTATACCCGAAATCTACATCTGCTTAATAAAATTTAATAAGGACCACTCATTGCTGCTACCTATAATTTACAAGTCAATATAACAGTTACTGAGTGCAACCGCTTTCCGAATGGAAGGTAACCTGATATGTGGTGTCTGTTCTTTCACACATTATACATACAGTATGTGATCAAAAGTATCTAGACACCCCAAAAACATACGTTCTTCAAATTAGATGCATTGTGATGCCGCCTACTGCCAGGTACTCCACATCAACGACGTCAGTACTCATTAGACATCGTGATAGAGCAGAACAGGGCGCTCCCCGAAACTCACTGACTTCGAAAGTGTGGTCAGGTGATTGGGTGTCACTTGCGTCATACTGTACGCGGGATTTCCACACTCCTAAACATCCCTAGGCACGCTGTTTCCGATGTGATAGTGAAGTGGAAACGTGAAGGGACACGTAGAGCACAAAAGCGTACAGGCCGACATCGTATGTTGACTGACAGAGACAGCTGACAGTTGAAGAGGGCCGTAATAGGCAGACATCTGTCCAGACCATCACACAGGAATTCCAAACTGCGTCAGGATCCACCGCAAGTACTGTGACAGTTAGACGGGGGGTGAGAAAACTTGGGTTTCATGACCGAGGAGCTGCAGATAAGCGACATATCACGCCGGCAAAAGCCAAACTATGCTTGATGGAAGGAGCGTAAACATTGAATGATTGAACAGTGGAAAAACGTTGTGTGGAATGACGAATCACGGTACACAATGCGGCGATCCAATGGCAGGGTGTGGGTATGGTGGATGCCCGGTGAACGTCATCTGCCAGCGTGTGAAGTGCCAACAGTAAAATTCGGAGGCGGTGGTGTGGTCGTGTTTTTCATGGAGGGGGCTTGCACCCCTTGTTGTTTGGCCTGGCACTATCACAGCACAGACCTACACTGATGTTTTAAGCATCTTCTTGCTTCCGCACTACATTCGTAGTGCCCCCGCCCAACTGAGATGGTATCTGTTCTTTCGGACATGTGAACTACGAATGTAGTGCGGGACAATACGTTGAGAATGTGGGTTTCGCGGGAGGCGTGACAGAGATAAATCCCTGCAGTCGCGCTATCCTCGGTGGCTCAGATGGATAGAGCGTTTGCCATGTAAGCAGGAGATCCCGGGTTCGAGTCCCGGCCAGGGCACACATTTTCATCTGTACTCAGATGGATAGAGCGTCTGCCATGTAAGCAGGAGATCCCGGGTTCGAGTCCCGGTCGGGGCACACATTTTCATCTGTGCCCGTTGACGTACGTCAACGCCTGTAAGCAGCTAAGGGCGTTCATTTCACTGTAGTTTATTTACAATTTGTACAGCAACCAGACGGCAGTAATAAGAGCCGAGGGGCACGAAAGGGAAGCAGAGAGTGAGTCGGGGTTGTAGTCTATCCCTGATGTTATTCAATCTGTATATTGAGCAAGTATTAAAGGAAAAAGCCGTGCGGTCAAAGGAATTTTGCCACCCTTCGCGCGGCTACCCCCGTCGGAACTTGGAGTCCTCCCTCGGGCATGGGTGTGTGTGTTGTCCTTAGCCTAAGTTAGTTAGATTAAGTAGTGTGTAGGCCTAGAGACCGATGACCTTAGTAGTTTGGTGCCATAGGAACATACCACAAAATTTCCAAAAAGGAAACAAAAGAAAAAGTTGGAGTAGGAATAAAAATCCATGGAGAAGAAATAAAAACTTTGACGTTTGCCGATGACATTGAATTCTGGCACAGACAGCAAAGGACCTGGAAGAGCAGCTGAACGGAATGAACGGTGACTTGAAAGGAGGATATAAGATGAACATCAACCAAAGCAAAACGAGGATAATGGAATGTTGTCGAATTAAATCAGGTGATGGTGAGGGAATTAGAAATGAGACACATAAAGTGTTTGTTATTTGGGGAGCAAAATAAGTGATGATGGTCGAAGTAGAGAGGGTATAAAATGTAGACTGACAATGCAAGGAAAGCGTTAACATCGAGTATAGATTTAAGTGTCAGCAAATTTCTAGATTGAAATTTTCACTCTACAGCGGAGTGTGCGCTGATATGAAACTTCCGGGCAGGTTAAAACTGTGTGCCGGACCGAGACTCGAACTCGGGACCTTTGCCTTTCGCGGGCAAAGGTCCCGAGTGTGAGTCTCGGTCCGGCACACATTTTTAATCTGACAGGAAGTTTCATGTCAGCAAGTTGTTCTGAAAGTATTTCTTTGGAGTGTAGCCCTGTATGGAACTGAAATGTGGACGATAAATAGTTTAGACAAGAAGAGAATAGAAGCTTTAGAAATGTGGTGCTACAGAAAAATGCCGGAGAGTAAACGGGCAGACCAAACAACCAATGACGAGGTACTATACGGAATTTAGAAAAAAAATAAATCTATGCAACAACTTGACTAAAAGACGAAATCGGTTGACAGGACACATACTAGGGCATCAAAAATTCTTGAGTTTGGTAATGGAGAGAAATGTGTGTGTGGGAGAGGGGGTTTCAGGGGGGGGGCGGGGGAGGGGGGGAGAGTGCGGAGATTAAAATTGTTCGAAAATATCGAGGGATGAATACAGTAGGCGTATTCCGAAGGATTTGGGTTTCAGTAGTTGTTCGGAGACAAAGAGGCTTGAACATGATAGAGCAGCAAGGAATGCTTGCGTCAAACCAGTCTTTGGACTGCAGACCTCGATACCAGTAGCAGGTGGTCCAAATTGCATTCGCAATTTAGGGGTGCAGTAGACAGCTGACACGGTGCTTCTGAACTCTGGAAAACTCATACAGTTCCAGGCCGACGCCTTGTAAAGCAAATAAATCGCAAACTCGCTTCGAAAGAAGCAATTTCCGCTACGTGAAGTCGCGCACGCCTTGTTACACGACTTTATTTATTTCACCTTATTCGCTCTCCACTGAGGCTATCCAGCCTCCCAACGATTGCCCACTACCCACACAGAAAATTGCCGTTCACGTTTGAGGACTTAATGCAGAAGTAGCCACTCGTAACTTTATTTATTGCTGGTTGGAGGTGGTTCACATTACTCACGTAAAGGGCAACACACACATATTGCGTCACACGTTAAGGGAGACGGAGGGGGGGGTGGAGAGTTTTGACGATTTGTAAGCATCGCGACGTTACATGTATACAAACACGACAAAACTGTGCTTTGTAGTACAACTCTAAACTTCAACTCTTAGGTTAGGTTAGGTTAGTGTTGTTTAACGTCCCGTCGACAACGAGGTCATCAGACACGGAGCGCAAGCTCGGGTTAGGGAAGGATGGGGAAGGAATTCGACCGTGCCCTTGCAAAGGAACCATCCCGGCATTTGCCTGAAACGATTTATGGAAATCACGGAAAACCTAAATCAGGATGGCTGGAGACGGGATTGAACCGTCGTCCTCCCGAATGCGAGTCCAGTGTGCTAACTACTGCACCACCTCGCTTCAACTCTTACCGACAACCTTAAAACGTTAGCAATTCTGCCATTATTATTTACAATCATTTGTTTGCATGACTTTTCGCCTCACCCACAGCCGCCTTTGACACACGTCGAAAGGCCGATACCGCCTTTCAAGCTTCGACAAAGACCGCCACCGCTCTGATTTCGTCTTCCTTGACTTGTTTATATCGTTCAAAATTCAAATGGCTCTAAGCACTATGGTACTTAACATCTGAGGTCATCAGTCCCCCGGGCGGTGGCCGAGCGGTTCTACGCGCTTCAGTTTGGAACCGCGCTGCTGCTACGGTCGCAGGTTCGAATCCTGCCTCGGGCATGGATGTGTGTGATGTCCTTAAGTTAGTTAGGTTTAAGTAGTTCTAAGTCTAGGGGACTGTCCTCTGTTAGAATATTGCTGCGCGGTGTGGGATCCTTACCAGGTGGGATTGACGGAGGACATCGAAAGGGTGCAAAAAAGGGCAGCTCGTTTTGTATTATCACGTTATAGGGGAGAGAGTGTGGCAGATATGATACACGAGTTGGGATGGAAGTCTTTACAGCATAGACGTTTTTCGTCGCGGCGAGACCTTTTTACGAAATTTCAGTCACCAACTTTCTCTTCCGAATGCGAAAATATTTTGTTGAGCCCAACCTACATAGGTAGGAATGATCATCAAAATAAAATAAGAGAAATCAGAGCTCGAACAGAAAGGTTTAGGTGTTCGTTTTTCCCGCTCGCTGTTCGGGAGTGGAATAGTAGAGAGATAGTATGATTGTGGTTCGATGAACCCTCTGCCAAGCACTTAAATGTGAATTGCAGAGTAGTCATGTAGATGTAGATGATGACCTCAGATGTTAAGTTCCATAGCGCTTAGAGCCATTTGAACCATTTTTCATCAGTCTCCTAGACTTAGAACTACCCAAACCTAACTAACCTAAGGACATCACACAGATCTATGCCCGAGGCAGGATTTGAACCTGCGACCGTAGCACCCGCGTGGTTCCGGACTGAAGCGCCTAGAACCACTCGGCCACCACGGCCGGCTTTATATGGTTCAGTAGAAACTTTAATTCCGCTAAGTGACAGACGCGTTTTTCTCGGTTCTACAATTTTGTAATTTTCAATTTATTTAACAAATTTAAAATGAGTGAAAAGAGCGATTTAGGTACGCTTCTATCGCACACCATGTGAAATATACAGTACAGCTTAGGCTGATAAAAATAGACAAAATACACTAGACGAAGTTAACGCCTCCCTCGGCGAAGTTTGGTTCAAATGGCTCTAAGCACTATGGGACTTAACATGTGAGGTCATCAGTCTCCTTAGAACTACTTAACCTAACTAAGGACATCAGACACATCCATGCCCGAGGCAGGAGTCGAACTTACGATCGTAGCAGCAGCGCGGTTCCGCACTGATGCGCCTAGAACCGCTCGGCCACAACGTTGATGGCGAAGTGGATTCGAAAATCAAACAACTTCAATAAAACTGACGAAACAGAAGGCGACACTTATCGATTTTTTCTTCCGAAAGTTTCATCGTCATCAAAACCACCGAAACAGCTAGATCCCGATAAAGTAGAAGCAAGTTTCAGTTTTATATCATTTTAACGTTTCGCTCCCCGTTTCCTGCGGCAAACTGAATAACAGAATAACGCAGTCAGTTTCGTTCAGCTGTTATTGACTACTTACTATAAACTAAAAGTGGTCTCGCGGTTCTAGGCCCGCAGTCCGGAACCGTGCGACTGCTACGGTCGCAGGTTCGAATCCTGCCTCGCGCATGGATGTGTGTGATGTCCTTAGGTTAGTTAGGTTTAAGTAGTTCTAAGTTCTAGGGGACTAATGACCACAGCAGTTGAGTCCCATAGTGCTCAGAGCTATTTGATTTGTAAACCAAAATCAGCAACCGCATCTTTCTGTCTGTCTGTTGGAGGTAATCTCCGATGATACAGGATCGATTTCCATGCATTTCTCACTGTCATCTAGCTGGATTCTTCAGGGTGATATACAGATTGTGTGAAATGCCTTTATTCGACATTTTACGAGGGTAATCCCAAACGTAAGGTTGTAACTCTGTTTGTGTGGCAGTTGGTCAGACTGTTATGAAGAGTGCTCCACGCGCTGTGTAAAAACATGCGCACGCCGCGATGAGGCGCTCAGTCTTGGCTTGGCAGCCGTTGAGAATGGAGCTCCCGTTGGATGTTACCGCCAAGTGCGAATTGGGCGCAGTTATTCGGTTTTGAACGCAAAGGGCACTGCACCGATTGAAATTCATCGCCAATTGACATAAGTGTATGGTTAGTCGTGTATGGATGTCGAAAATGCTCGTAAGTGGTGTAGAGAGTTTGCAGCTGGTCGGACCGAAATTCACGACGAACAAAGGAGCGGGAGACCGTCAATTTCTGAGGAGACAGTGTCGAAGGTTGAGCAAAGCATGCGTGAAGATCGGCGGATCACCCTGGATGATCTCTGCACTTCGGTTCCTGAGGTTTCCCGAAGCACCCGCTCCGCTCACAGAATTTTAACGTAAACATTAAACTACCGGAAGGTGTGCCACGCATGCTGACTGATGACCACATGCGGCAACGAGTTGATGCTGCCCGGGCATTTCTTCACCGCTTTGCAGCCGAACAGGACAACTTTCTGGACTCAAGTTGTCACGGGTGACGAAACCGTGGCATACCACTTTACACCTGAGACCAAGCAACAATCACGCCAGTGGCAGCATCTTCTTCGCCAAAGCCGCGGAAATTGAAAGAAACACAGTCTGCCGGTAAAGTCATGACAACCGGTTTTTGGGATCGGAAAGGGGTATTGTTGGTCGACTTTATGCCCACTGGCACCACAATTAATGCTGGCAGGTACTGTGAGACTTTGAAAAAACTCAAACGGGCAATTCAGAAACGGAGAAGAGGAATGTTGAGCAAGGGCGTACACATTCTCCATGACAACGCTCGCCCACACATCGCTCGGCAAACAGTTGCTCTCCTGCAACACTTTCAGTGGAACATAATCATCCCACCCACCCTATAGTCCTGACTTGGCACCCAGTGACTCTCACCTGATCCCATGTTAAAAGAACATTTGGCCGGAAAGCGATTCAGCTCCGACGACGAGGTGAAAGAAGAGGTTCATAACTTCCTGAAAAGCATGGCGGCGAGATGGTATGAATGGGCCTACAAAAACTGTCACAGCGTCTACAAAAATGCATCGACAGAAATGCTGATTATGTCGAAAAATAGCTAAATGTTCAAGCTGTAAACTGATGTAAACCATTGTAGAAATAAACAAGTCTATATACTTATAAAAAATAGGAGACCTTACTTTTGGGATTACCCTCGTGCGTGCGTGAAGAAACCAAACAGGACATACCAAAAGTCATTAAAGATGTTACTTTGCAATGAAGCGGAAGTTAGCTACCTCAAGCAGTACCTACAACAACCCCCAATCAGAACACTTCCACAAATAAATTTATAGTACAGTGGAAACTCGATTAACCTTCATCTTCGGTACCGTGGTCGTGACGGTTGAGCGAATAGACGGATAACAGAAACACTGTATTCCTCCAAAACATAACCTCAATCAATTATTTTATGTATAGACACATATCAGTCTCACAGTAATATAATAAATTTCGGAGCTAAAACAAAATAAACAAGATCCTAATAGCAAATGAGTCTATTTATTACATGACAAAGACATCCGTACAGTAACTACAAAAGTTGCAAAATACGTAATGTACAGTACTGTGCTGTACTATAAACTTACAGGTGAAATAGATTATCTAGCTTGGAAATAGTCAGTCAATTTCTTCTGCCTTCACTTCCCACTAAAAAGCAAAGCGAACGCGTCACTGCACCTTAGAGCATTCTGTTATTACAGTATAATTATGCTGTTACAGCAGTGACGGTTAACAGGAACTGACGGTTTAAAGAGTGATGGTTAATCGAGTTTTTACTGTACTAGAATCTGACAACGATAACATTCGATCCCCGAGTCAACAGATGGGGTCGTTTGCAAGACAACAACCATCTGCACAAACAGTTCGACGACGTTTGTCAGCAGCATGGACTATCAGCTCGGAGACCGTGTTTGCGGTTACCCTTGATGCTGCATCACAGACACGTGCGCCTGCGATGGTGTACTCGACGACGAACCTGGGTGCAGGAACGGTAAAAACGCCCATTTTTTCGGATGAATCCAGGTTCTGTTTGCAGCATCGTGATGGTCGCATCCGTGTTTGGCGACATCGCGGTGAACGCACATTGGAAGCGTGTGTTCGTTATCGCCACACCGGCGTATCACCCTGCGTGATGTTATGGGGTGCCATTGGTTACACGTCTCGGTCACCTCTTGTTCGCATTGACGCCACTCTTAACTGTGGACGTTACATTTCAGATGTGTTATGACCTGTGGCTATACCATTAATTCGATCCTTACGAAACCCTACATTTCAGCAGGATAATGCACGACCGCATGTTGCAGGTCCTGTACGGTCCTTTCTGGATACAGAAAATGTTCGACTGCTGCCCTGGCCAGCACATTCTCCAGATCCCTCACCATTTGAAAACGTCTGGTCAATGGTGGCCGAGCAACTGGCTCATCACTACTCTTGATGAACTGTGGTATCATGTTGAAGCTGTACCTGTACACGCCATCCAAGCTCTGTTTGACTCAATGCCCAGACGTATGAAGGCCGTTATTACGGCCAGAGGTTGTTGTTGTGGGTACTGATTTTGTCAGGATCTATGCACCCAAATTGCGTGATAATTTAATCACATGTCAATTCTAGTATAATATATTAGTCCAATGAATACCCGTTTATCATATGCATTTGTTGTTGGTGTAGCAATTTTAGTGGCCAGTAGTGTATTTGCTGAAATTAACGTGGAGTAGATAGAACGTTCCGGCTGCCCTTAAGCATCAATATATCTCCGTACAAGAATGACAGCCCGCACCGGACGTATGCTTCTAACACCTGTATAACCAGCCGGCAGCGTCGGTCTCTCTGTCTTCCCGTATAGCTGGCCAAAACGCGCGCCTCGCGACATTCTGGCGTAGTGTGGGAGCGCAGCGATCACGGCGACCGCACGAGTCGTACATCATGGAACCCTGTGTTTAGCTCGGAGGCCGCAGTGCTCAAGCGGGCCAAATTACGGGGTCCGCATAATCGCCGCACTGCCGTTTAGAGGCAAGGGCAGCGAGGCTGCCTGCCTGCCTCTCTGGTCCCGGCCAAGATCAAAGCTGTTTGTCTCCTGGCGCTACACAACAGCTCGGCGCTCGCGCTACGGAAATCCACACGTCACAAGAGAACCGAATGTCGCACACCGTGTGCGTAAGAACGCTGCATAGTCTCCACGACTCCCTGATACTACGAGGCAGGGTAACAAGTGTTCTTGACGGGTGCACGGTATACGCGAAGCTTTTACGAGCATCTGTTGTAAGATTCGATGTCTTCCAGGTGACTTAAAACAAGCTCAGAATGGTTCAAATGGCTCCGAGCACTATGGGACTTAACATCTGAGGCCATCAGTCCCCTAGAACTTAGAACTACTTAAATCTAATTAACCTAACATCACACACATCCATGCCAGAGGCAGGATTGAGAAATTACACCTAGTTCCACTTACTGAACATATTAAAAAAAGATCAATTAGTATTAAAACTTTGTAGTTTATACGTTATTAATAATCGGTAATGGTTGATGAAATTAAATCACTTCATTTAGATGTCAAAATAGACTACTGGCCAATAAAATTGCTACAACAAGAAGAAATGCAGATTATAAACGGGTATTCATTGGACAAATATATTATACTAGAACTGAAATGTGAATACATTTTCACGCACTTTCGGTGCATAGGTCCTCAGAAATCAGTACTTAGAACAACCACCAATGGACCGAAAAAACGGCCTTGATACGCCTGGGCATTGAGTCAAACAGAGCTTGGATGGCGTGTACAGGTACACCTACCCATGCAGCTTCAACACTATGCCACAGTTCATCGAGAGTAGTGACTGGCGTATTGTGACGAGCCAGTTGCACGGCACCATTGACCAGACGCTTTCAGTTGGTGAGAGATCTGGAGAATATGCTGGCCAGGGCAGCACTCGAACATTTTCTGTATCCAGAAAGCCTCGTATAGGACCTGCAACATGCGGTCGTGCATTATCCTGCTGAAATGTAGGGTTTCGCAGGGATCGAATGGCGGGTAGAACCACTGGTCGTAGCACGTCTGAAATGAAACGTCCACTGTTCAAAGTGCCGTCAATGCGAACAAGAGGTGACCGAGACGTGTAACCAATCGCACCCCATACCATCTCTCTGGGTGATTCGCCAGTATGGCGATGACCAATAGACGCTTCCTATGTGCGTTCACCGCGATGTCGCCAAACACGGATGCGACCATCATGATGCTGTAAACAGAACGTGGATTCATCCGAAAAAATGACGTTTTTCCATTCGTGCACCCAGGTTCGTCACTGAGTACACCATCGCAGGCGCTCCTGTGTGTGATGCAGCGTCAAGGGTAACCGCAGCCGTGGTCTCCGAGCTGATAGTCCATGATGCTGCAAACGTCGTTCAATTGTTCGTGCAGATACTTGTTGTCTTGCAAACGTCCCCATCTGTTGACTCGGGGATCGAGACGTGGCTGTACGATCCGTTACAGCCCTGCGGATAAGATGCCTGTCATCTCGACTGCTAGTGATACGAGGCCGTTGGGATCCAGCACGGCGTTCCGTATTACTCTCCTGAACCCGATTCCATATTCTGCTAACAGTCATTGGATCTCGACCAACGTGAGCAGCAATGTCGCGACACGATAAATCGCAATCGCGATAGCATGCAGTGAAGGAAACAAAAGAAAAATTCGGAGTAGGTATTAAAATCCATGGAGAAGAAATTAAATCTTTGAGGTTCGCCGATGACATTGTAATTCTCTCAGAGACACAAAGGACTTGGAAGAGCAGTTGAACGGAGGATATAAGATGAAAATCAACAAACGCAAAACGAGGATAATGGAATGTAGTCGAATGAAGTTGGGTGATGCTGAGGGAATTAGATTGGGAAATGAGACACTTAAAGTACTAAAGGAGTTTTGCTATTTGGGGAGCAAAATAACTGATGATGGTCGAAGTAGAGTGGATATAAAATGTAGACTGGCAATGGCAAGGAAAGCGTTTTTGAAGAAGAGAAATTTGTTAACATCGAGTACAGATTTAAGTGTCAGGAAGTCGTTTCTAAAAGTATTTGTATGGAGTGTAGCCATGTATGGAAGTGCAACATGAACGATAAATAGTTTGGACAAGAAGAGAATAGAAGCTTTTGAAATGTGGTGCTACAGAAGAATGCTGAAGATTAGATGGGTAGATGACATAACTAATGAAGAAGTGTTGAAAAGGATTGGGGAGACGAGAGTTTGTGGCACAACTTGACCAGAAGGAGGGATCGGTTGGTAGGACATGTTCTGAGGTATCACCAATTTAGTACTGGAGGGCAGCGTGGAGGGTTAAACTCGTAGAGGGAGACCAAGAGATGAATACACCAAGCAGATTCAGAAGAATGTAGTTTACAGTAGGTACTGGGAGATGAAGAAGCTTGCAGAGGATAGAGCAGCATGGAGAGCTGCATCAAACCAGTCTCAGGACTGAAGACCACAACAACAACATCGTCAGGCGAGATCACCGAAGTTAGGCGCTGTCGGGCGTGGCCGGCACTTGGATGGGTGACCATCCAGCCGCCATGCGCTGTTGCCATTTTTCGGGGTGCACTCAGCCTCGTGATGCCAATTTAGTAGCTACTCGACCGAATAGTAGCGGCTTCGGTCAAGAATACCAACATAACGACAGGGAGAGCGGTGTGCTGACCCCACGCCACTCCTATCTCCATCCTGCACTGAGGACACGGCGATCGGGTGGTCCCGGTACGCCACTCGTGGCCTGAAGACGGATAATATCATCAGACAGGTATAATGAGCGGATCTGTCATGACTTGTTAAGGTGCTTCTGCGCCTGTGCGCCTTGCGGTTATTCCCCCCCCCCCCCCCCCCTCACACACACACACGCCTGCCCGTCTAGTATAGTAGGGAAGGGGGGCTTGATTGGAGGTGGGAGGGAGGGAGACTCCCGTGCTTCCAGAGGTATGCGCCGCCTTGCCTTAGAATGACCAAACATTCCACGAATCAGCAGAATCCTAGAAACATCGCTCGTGCGAAACTTAGCTTCCCCTTTTCACACCTGATATACTGAAACTGTGGCTGAAGGACAACAGACAGATTCCATATTTCTAGATCTCCAAAAAGGGTTTGATACGGTGCCCCATTGCAGGCTTCTAACGAAGCAACGAGTATATGGAACAAGTTGACAGGTATGTGAGTGGCTCGAAGACTTCCTCAGTAATACAGGCCAGTAGTGGGGAAGGCAAAACAAAGGCTGCACTTTTTTGGCAGAACACTTAGAAGATGCGACAAACCCACTGAAGAGACAGCCTACGTTACACTTGTCCGTCCTCTGCTGGAATATTTACTGCGTGGTGTGGGATCCTTACTAGGTAGGATTGACGGAGGACATCGAAAAGATGCAAAGAAGGGCAGCTCGTTTCGTGTTATAGCGCAATATGGGGGAGAGTGTCACTGATATTATACTCGAGTTGGGGTAGCAGTCACTGCAACAAAGGCGGTTTTCTTTGCGGCGAGATCTATTTACGAAATTTCAGTCACCAACTTTCTGTTCGGAATGCGAAAATATTTTGTTGACACCCTCCTACGTAGGGAGAAATGATCAGCACAATAAAATAAGAGAAATCAGAGCTCGAACGGAAAGATTCAGATGTTCCTTTTCCCCACGCGCCATTCGAGAGTGCAATGGTAGAGAAGTAGTATGAAAATGGTTCGATGAACCCTCTGCCAGGCACTTAAGTGTGCCATGTAACCATATAGATGTGGGTGTAGATGTATGTTGTTCATCAGAGGCGAAGGTACAGTGAGCAGGGCCCCAGGAAAGTGTGATAGGACCGCTGTTGTACCCTATATACGTAAATGAACTGGCAGGGAGGGAAAGCAGCATTCTGAGGTTGTTTTGCTGATGATGCTGTGGCGTACAGTAAGGTGACAAAGTTGACTGTCTTTAGGAAGATACAAGACGACTTAGACAAAATTTTTAGGTTGTGTTATGACTGGCAGCTAGCTGTAAAACAAAAAAAAGTACGTTATTGCGGATGGGTAGGAAGAAGAAACCTCTAATGTTCCAATACAATATTCCTAGCGTCCTGGTTGAGACGGTCAAGTCGTTTAAATATCTTGGTGCAATGTTGCAAAGCGACATGAGGTGGAATGATCATGTGGGGAAGGCGAATGGTGACTTCGATTTGTTGTTGGTTTTTACCATCCTCTATTAAAACATTTCCTTTTATCAGTAGTGCAATTTATAAACGATGTTTTGTGAGTAGAATAAAATTTCCAATGGTAAACTTAACTGCTTTTTCGACGTTATTTTACCAGCTAACTAAAAATAGGAAAGCCTTGAACCCTTTCCACTAAATTTAGTTAGTATTAAGATTCTTTTACAGGGAGTGCAGTGGAGCTGACGCTGTGATCATTTAGTATTTGGTTATATCATCGCTAGTCTCACTGAACTCTTCTGAATTCTACATGTCATGTGTGGTCTGGCGTCTCCTTACCAGCAACAGGTCCCAGGTTCAAACTAGTTAATTCCCTAAAAAACACGCTCAGAGCGTTGTTGCGCGAAAGTGGTAGGGAGACACGATATAGTACAAACAGACACCACCATGAATGTTTAGAAAATGGCGACCCTGCCAGGATGGTAAAATACCATGATTGAAGGTCGACCACATGCCTAAGTAGGTCAGAAAAATATCCTGTTAAATAATTTTCGTAGTAAAATTTTTTTTCTAAAGTTATACATAGTCGAAAACAGTAGCTGCAGCGATAGATAGTAAAAGTGTTCAAGAAAAAGTGAGAATTCTAGCAGAGGCAATAGCATAATTAAGTTATGAATTTTAACATTGTTGGAATTAAGTTTTCTCTCCAATGCAAGCGCACAGGTGGCGGATACATCGTTGACAAGTTGGTTCTGACCCAACAAGTAAGTGAATGGTTTGTCAGTCTTGGTAGTGTCAAGTCGTGTGAACAAAAAAGTTTTGAAATTCGTGATATCGTATGAGCGCCGTGTGAATAAAATATTTATGAATCGCGTGAGATCGTATGAGCGCATGTTGACTCGAAGTAGGGAGCGTGAATTGCTTTTAAAACAGAAAATAAGGGATTCGGAAAGATTAGCAATGGCAAATCGAGACCTTGACCGAATTGAGGTAGAGACCCAGCATGAAAATGGACAGAGAATAGAGGACAGTACAAGAGACGATGCAGTATCGCGGGAAATAGGACATATAACGCACCATAACGAGGATAATGTACGCCAAGGCATAGAAAACCTAGGTCAGCATACGACATAGGAGCAGGAATGTAGAGAGACAGTCGATGAGGATTCTAACTTGCGTCTTGAATACGTAGAACCCATAGTACAAGTAATCAGAGCTCCCTCACCACAGAGTACAAGGAATGCGAGCAGAAACGTGTCACAGCACAGGCCAATGCAATCGGTTGCGAACCAACACTTGGGCGAAAACACAGAGCGTAGGGCGTCGGAACAAAACGCAATAGGACCCACCAATCTGGCAGAATTATTACAACAAATTACGGAAACCATGACAAGGCAAAATAAAGACATAGCGAACCAAATTCAAATTCAGAATGCAGAAACCACGAGACAAATGCGTGAGATTAAAGAATAAAACAAAACAAAAAATCAGTTACAACTAAGTATTGAAGACGAGGCAAAAGAATGTCGAGAAGTGATTGGACACTTAATAACAGGTCACAATCAATTGAGAACAGACATTGACAAGGTACAAGCGGACGTACAAACATTGCGTAATGACACTGAGGACGAAATCAAAACATTACGTAACAACACCCAGGGAGAAGTCAAGAAACTAAAGAAACAGATAAACGAAATTACTAGACAAGCAGCAGGTACAGCGCGTGAAATTGTTGAAAACAGTGTGTTACACAAACGTATCACAATAGCAGCTCTTAAAAAATTATGATAACCGCATAGTCAAAATAGAAGCGCAAACGAAGCGACAATTTCAGAAATTGCGAACAGAGTTGTTGCAAACCATTGAAGAGCGTAGTGAACAAGATCGAACAAGCACTGAGTCTGCAACCACATCCGTATCTGTAACAGCACCGGAAAAACAAGTAATTAAGGAAGACATTATGCATTTGTGATTCCAATCACAAGCGGAAAGTAGCATATGTGAAATCAGACAGCCTGCACCGTGGGTACGCGAAAGTTACAGTGGACAATATCCAATGGGTCTACCACAACCGGAAAGAACGACGGGAGAAATGATCAGAAACAAAAGCGGCGAAGAATCGCGAATTTCATATGGAACTATGACGAAGTACGACAACGATCATTTCCTCACAGTCAGAAAATTTCAACACTTTCGAGAAGGAAACTCATTACATCCACGAACTTTTATTGATCAATTCCGAGTAGGATTACCAGAACACTGGACGCTAGCACACAAATTAGTCTTTATATGTGCACGCATGTCACGAACAGTCGCAGAAACCAAGCAGAATGTTGCAGCGACATGCCGATCGTACGAAGATTTCAGACAGAAGTTTCTCTCACGATACTGGTCCAGCGAAGCACAGAACAGAATGAAGTACGAATTATTACAGAACCCATATTTTGAAAATTCAGGAGAGAAGAGCCCCGTGAAATTTTTCGAAGTAATGGCAAACAAAACTCAATGCTTAGATGTACCATACAGTGACGGAGAGTTGATTAAATTATGCGCGATGAAGCTACCATTGAAATACCAGCAATCATTAGTAGGTCGCGGAGGCAATGAGGTCGAAGCATTTAAAGGTATTCTAAGGGAACTAGCGTTCATATTTTCGGAAGATGACGCAAGAAAAAGACGAAGCGCACGTGAAAATGAATGCAAAAAGCAGTGGAATCCACAAGACACAGTACGAAGAAACAATAATTACGAACCACGTGATAACTTCGCACCAAGAAACGACCATAGATTTCAACGAAGAACCGGTTATAGATTTAGAAGAGAATATGGCAATAACTATAATTCACCCAGGAACGGAAACAACTATTACAGAGGGAATAACGACAACCGGAACGGGTACTGGAGAACCAATAGTCCGACAAATTATCAACAAAGAAAGCACTATCAACAAGCTGAACAAGAAAAGCGAATACAGATAGAAGACGTGGAGGTAAGACCACCAAACCCCAATAAACGTTCGAGTTGACAGCTAAGTGCCCATGCCAAAGAGAATGACGCACTGACCCAGGAGAATCGCAGCACCTTGAACAGAGAAATCAAAATCTTATCACGAGAAGAGAAGAAGGAAGAAACAAATCCGCAGCGACCAGATGAAAACCAAGACAAGAAAATAACAATATCGTGTTGGGACGAAATTAATTGGGAGAATACTGACGAGGAAGATGAATTACCAGAGGCATGCACAACGAATGTAGGAGGAAAGGACGAAGTAATGAGTATTGCAGAGCTATTTGAGATGGAAACCAGGGAAAGCGAATTCAATGAGGATAGTGTGCAGTCGACAGAAGTTGAAAATAAGTTACGAGTGGGCACACAACCCAACGTATATAATGAAGGAAGCTATGAAGGGATAATTGGAGCATTTAGATGCGATTATGTGGAAGTAGCGACAAAGAAGGAGAAGATAGACGAGGATGAGGAAAAAGTAGAGGATGCACAAGAAAGCGTAAATGAAGGAAGAAATAGAGAAGAGGAAATAAAAGAGAGAGAAGTAGCAGTCGAAGCTTATCCTACAGAAAGTTCGAATTCACAAGGGAAATTCCTAAAAAGAATCATGTATGATTCAGTGGAGGATTCGTTGATGCAAGAAGAAGAAGAAGAAGAAGAAGAAGAGAACCAATCCTTTCAAATTCAACCAACTGTGAAGGCCATGGTAAAGAATATCCCAGTCAATATTGTAATTGATAGCGGAAGTGAACTGACTGCGATCTCAGAAAATTTATTCATGCAGTGTAATGCCAATGAGGAATTGCCAGTTCTGAAAACACGTAAGATTAAAGTAAGAGGTCCTATTAGAAACAATGCTGTGGAAGTTACGAGACAAACAAGGTTAACTCTTTCGTGCCAAGGTCAAAAGATCGAAGCCAACTTCATGATTATACCTAAACTAACTGTAGATTTGTTTATAGGTGCAGATTTTTTAAATGAGAGACGAGCAATAATAGATATGGGGAAAGGTAGCGTAACATTCGGGAATGTCACACTTCTCCTTGAGCAAAAGCTAAAATTAGAAGAGATACCAGTTATAAACAAATTAAGAATGACGCGAGATAAAGAGGATGAAGAATTAGAATGGTATGCACAAAAGGAGGAATCGCCTCAACTCATGTTAGTCCATAAAGAAATCGATGAAAAACTGCAAGAAGTTCAAGGTATTTCAGAACACAGTAAAAGAGAATTAGAGGGTATTTTACGAGATAAAGCAGAGGTATTTTTACCTAAGGCTGGCAGTATTAAACACTTTCAGTAAAAGCTTGAAGATTAATTTTATTACTGATAAATAATCAGGACAATATTTCAAGATTATGTTGCAGATAAGATCGTCAGGAGAAAGAAGAATGAAGAGAGAGGAAGGTGGGAAAAAGAAAGTAGTTTCAATAATAACACCAATAGTACGATAGATTAAGGTGAAGGGATAAAGTGTAGATAGTCTAACAGCATGAAATACTAAAATGCTATACACCACGACACTACACAAAAATAAAAAACGAATTTAAGGATTCTTGAGTAGATGTTAAGACTTCAAATATCTTAGAATTATAACATGGAAAGGACGCCGAAATTTGTGAAGCTTTTTAAGAAGGCGTAAAACAAGTAGGTACTAGATATATGTTAGATGATTATAAGTAAAACTTTTTGTAAGAACCATTGTAAAAACTTCAGCAAGGAAGAGATGCAACGACACACAAGTTGCAACGCGAGATGTATCAAGAAAGAAAAGGACGTAATTAGCAAGACACGATCCTACATAGCAGGAGCGTCGAGAGAAGGGAAAGGACAGCGAAACTAACAGAATGCCCTTGTAGCGAAAGTGGGCAATAAATTTGCCCACTAGGTGGAACCTTGATGGGATGGAACAGGGAGCCGCACAGTGACAGCCGTGCAGAGGCGCCATGGGACGCCATAAGAGACCCGGGACGCCAGAAGAGACCCGTGGAGGGACACCGGATTTTCACCGCTCGTAAACCCCGGGGCGCCCCCCACTCAGCGGAGCGAGCAAAAAACGGCCCAACGAGAACACCGCTTGGGCAAGCCACTGCTGGCAAAAAATATGCGTAAAAGTCACACTACTGCTATTAAACAGCACGCTGAAGCACGAAACTGAAGAAGAATTCCACAAAGTAAAAATGACACATCTAAACAATTTATCAAACTGTTACTAGGAGGAGAACTTCAAAGCGACTAGTTATCAATAAATATTTCCATATCCTGCCCAGAGAAGAACCAAGAAGCAAGTAAGAAGCAGAGAAAAAGCTGGAAGAACAGAAGTTGAAGATTCGCAAGATTGAGACCAAGAAAGAAGATGGGTGAAGAATAGACGACATACCTTCCCAAATCCCTATCCTATTGTAAACTAGTCGTCTGAGAAGTATTACAACGAAAAACGACCGCTTTCAGCGACACATAACGATGACTTTCACGCATAGAAAGCCAGTAAACCACGAGATTCTGCACTCACAGCTCCATTCCATTATGGGACCTCCACAACAGCAACACACACTTGCAAAGCCAACCAGGAACGACGAACGAAGCTGTACATCAAATACTTGCCCACATCCATCTCGCGCAAGTCCATCACCTTCGTGCAAAAACATTCGCCAACCTCATGCTTGAACATTCATAGCACTGTGTGAATGTGTGAAATCAAATTATGTGATGTAGGAATTGTGCAAAGAAACGTGTGAAAAACTAAACAAGTTAAGCACACCAGACAACTAATAAAGTAAAAAATAAATCATTGACTATGGACTTAAGTAAAAAACAGACTGTCGATAAAAATAAGTCATTAGTTCTGAAATGGACAGTATATAATGAAACAATATGCCACTTATATTCTTCTCATAAAAATAAAAGAATAACTATATTTTACTTATTTTCTCCTTATAAAAACAAAGAATAAAAAATTATCTTGTTGGATGTTTCCCTGTTTTTAAGCATTTGTACTATTTATTAGAATAATATCTCAATATTTGTGTATGTATATTTCTTTGTCAAAGCAATTCTTGGAAATAATGCTTATTTGTTAGAAAATGTGTTAGGAATAGATTTTACTTAATTACTACATTTATAAAAACAATATTTCTAAGAAAATCAATGTGAAAGACTCCTCACTTTCGATAACAAACTTCTTAAAAAACAAACATCACACTTAAATAAAGAAAGAAAAGAATTAGAAATTAATAATAGAATAAAAATATTCTTCTCTTGTCATTTTTAACTATAATGTGGAAGAATATAAAAATATAAATTAGTAATACAAACTAGCATAGAACAGAATTACGTGGCTGAACAGTACGCAACAAAATTTATACAAATTAGAAAATTTTTGACTGACTTAGACAATGATTCAATCATTGCCTAAATTCAGTGCAAAAATTAAGTTCGAAGGGTGGTGATATGTAAGGTGTCAGGCAAATCCAACACCTTCCATGAAAACCCTGACATAATAAGCAAATCTAGTAGTATGTCACATAGCTCCGAATAAATCGTGACATTAAATTAACCAAAATAATACGAGTAACGAGTGAGCAAATGGAATACCACAGACTAACACAAGAATGCCTAAATGCATGTTGTACCTTCCCACCGTGAGGCAAACGCAGTTCCGAGGGTAGAAACGAGAACAGAAGCCGAGAGCAGAACCGTGGGGAGGGGCTGGGCACCCACGCTGCGAGCCTACCTGTACAACTATACAACCCGCACGTTTTAGCGTCAGGCTTTTTCGCGTCTCAGGTATGTCAAGGACAACCCCCAGCCCATGTTAAAAGCTAGAGCCCTCCAGAAAAACAGTATAGATCTTACGATAACACAAAAAGGGCCACTACCACCCGCAAGTTTTAGCGTGAGACTTTTTCGCGTGTCTGTTACATTAGGATCACTCCCCAGCCCATGTTAAAAGATAGAGGCCTCCAGAAGAGCAGTATAGATCTCACGATAACGCTAAAAGGACCACACTAGCTTCAGGTTTTAGCGTGAGACTTTTTAGCGTCTCTGTTACGTTGCAAACTTTAAAAACATTGCCCCACCACGAAAAGTATAACGTTTCTTATTGGATAGACAGAATTTTTGTAGGCGGAGCGTAAGGTTAACATTGAGACCCTGATTGGTCAGATGAAAACACAGCCAGATAGTTTTTTTAAACTAACTTCGGTAAATTGTAGTAAGGAGAAGTTAGGAAACAGTTAGTTCCGAGACGGCGAGCTGGATGGCTGGTGCGCCGGCCGCTGTCGCCCTGACGCTGCCTAAACACCGACAAGGTAATGAACGCACGCGATGCCGCATTTTTGAGCGCATAACGCTTCACTCAGAACTGCAGAAGACTCATCTGTTACACCCCTTTTTGCGTAATACTAGTGTCGATCGTTAATTAAAACTCATGGTGTTCACATTTGCCACTTGAAGAAAAGATCTGAAACGCGATGATTTTTCTTTTATATAGTTATTGAGAAGCCACATCAGCCACTGTAATTTACAACAAGTTAGATAAGTAATTAAAGATAATTGAGGGTCACTGTAAACCATTTTGATAGTTTTTTCTTTTGTGAAACTTAAATTTAACCTAGATTATAGATGTCATATGGCATAGGACATCCTTCGATCGATTGTAGAACTTGGAAACCCATTCAGGGAATATTCGTTCACATTTTTGTTGAACGCAGTTGGTTTTTACCATCCTGTATTAAAACATTTCCTTTTATCAGTAGTGTAATTTATAAACGATGTTTTGTGAGTAGAATAAAATTTCCAATGGTAAACTTAACTGCTTTTTCGACGTTATTTTACCAGCTAACTAAAAATAGGAAAGCCTTGAACCCTTTCCACTAAATTTAGTTAGTATTAAGATTCTTTTACAGGGAGTGCAGTGGAGCTGACGCTGAGATCATTTAGTATTTGGTTATATCATCGCTAGTCTCACTGAACTCTTCTGAATTCTACATGTCATGTGTGGTCTGGCGTCTCCTTACCAGCAACAGGTCCCAGGTTCAAACTAGTTAATTCCCTAAAAAACACGCTCAGAGCGTCGTTGCGCGAAAGTGGTAGGGAGACACGATATAGTACAAACAGACACCACCATGAATGTTTAGATTGTTGTGGTGGTCTTCAGTCCAGAGACTGGTTTGATGCAGCTCTCCATGTGACTCTATCCAGTGCAAGCTTCTTCATCTCCCAGTACCTACTGCAGCCTACATCCTTCTGAATCTGTTTAGTGTATTCATGTCTTGGTCTCCCTCTACGAGTTTAACCCCACGAGTTCCCCTCCAGTACTAAATTGGTGATCCCTTGATGCCTCAGAATATGTCCTACCAAGCGATCCCTTTTTCTCGTCAACTTGTACCACAAATTTCTCTTCTCCCCAATTTTATTCAATACCTCCTCATTGGTGATGTGATCTACCCATCTAACATTCAGCATTCTTCTGTAGCACCACATTTCGAAAGCTTCTATTCTCTTCTTGTCCGAACTATTTATCGTCCATGTTTCACTTCCATACATGGCTACACTCCATACAAATACTTTCAGAAACGACTTCCTGACACTTAAATCAATACTCGGTGTTAACAAATTTCTCTTCTTCAAAAACACTTTCCTTGCCATTGCCAGTCTACATTTTATATCCTCTCTACTTAGACCATTAGTTATATTGCTCCCCAAATAGCAAAACTCCTTTACTTCTTTAAGTGTCTCATTTCCTAATCTAATTCTCGCAGCATCACCCGACTTAATTCGACTACATTCCATTATTTTCGTTTTGCTTTTGTTGATGTTTATCTTATATCCTCCTTTCAAGACACTATCCATTCCGTTCAACTGCTCTTTTAGGACATTTGCTGTCTCTAACAGAATTACAGTGTCATCGGTGAACCTCAAATTTCGATTTATTGAGAGGATTTTAGGAAAGACTGGCTCACCTGTAAGGGAGACAGCATATAGAATGTTGGTGCGACCTGTTCTTGAGTACTGCTCGATTGTTTGGGATCCGTACCAGGTCAGATGGAGAGAACACATCGAAACAGTTCAGAGGCGGGCTGCTAGATTTGTTACCAGTGGTTCAAACAAAACGTAATTGTTACGGAGATGCTTCAGGAACACGAGTGGGAATCTCTGTAGGGAAGGCGACCTTCTTTTCGAGAAATATTATTGAGGAAGTTTTTAGAGCCGGTTTTTGAAGCTGATTCCCCAACGATTCTACTGCCGCCAAGATACATAGAGCGTGGACCACGAAGATGCGAGAAATTAGGGCTCCTATGGAGGCATGTACGCAGTCGTTCTTGCCTAGCTCAATTTCCCAGTTGAACAGGAACGGAACCGATTAGTAGTGGTACAGGGTACCCTCCACCACACAGCATTCGGTGGCTTGCGGAGTATCTATGTAGCTGTGTAGATGTAGAACAGTAGTTTCTGCTGGAACTGTTCTGATAAAATCATTCGTGCTTTGCATCATTGACTGTTGTACTAGCCATTCTGATTGTAGTCTACAGTGTAAGGGATTCACACTTCATTTGTAAGTGGAGTCATCCAAGCGAAATTTTCTTTTATGTTAGTTAATCTGTTTACTTTTACTGTAGTTGTTTTGTTGCTTTAACTTGACTTCTGATTTTCTATCAGCGAAACTCTGGGTGAATGCTGTGACAAGGAAATATTTCATACCGCCCACATATAGCAAAATACACTCTTGGAAATGGAAAAAAGAACACATTGACACCGGTGTGTCAGACCCACCATACTTGCTCCGGACACTGCGAGAGGGCTGTACAAGCAATGATCACACGCACGGCACAGCGGACACACCAGGAACCGCGGTGTTGGCCGTCGAATGGCGCTAGCTGCGCAGCATTTGTGCACCGCCGCCGTCAGTGTCAGCCAGTTTGCCGTGGCATACGGAGCTCCATCGCAGTCTTTAACACTGATAGCATGCCGCGACAGCGTGGACGTGAACCGTATGTGCAGTTGACGGACTTTGAGCGAGGGCGTATAGTGGGCATGCGGGAGGCCGGGTGGACGTACCGCCGAACTGCTCAACACGGGGGGCGTGAGGTCTCCACAGTACATCGATGTTGTCGCCAGTGGTCGGCGGAAGGTGCACGTGCCCGTCGACCTGGGACCGCACGGATGCACGCCAAGACCGTAGGATCCTACGCAGTGCCGTAGGGGACCGCACCGCCACTTCCCAGCAAATTAGGGACACTGTTGCTCCTGGGGTATCGGCGAGGACCATTCGCAACCGTCTCCATGAAGCTGGGCTACGGTCCCGCACACCGTTAGGCCGTCTTCCGCTCACGCCCCAACATCGTGCAGCCCGCCTCCAGTGGTGTCGCGACAGGCGTGAATGGAGGGACGAATGGAGACGTGTCGTCTTCAGCGATGAGAGTCTCTTCTGCCTTGGTGCCAATGATGGTCGTATGCGTGTTTGGCGCCGTGCAGGTGAGCGCCACAATCAGGACTGCATACGACCGAGGCACACAGGGCCAACACCTGGCATCATGGTGTGGGGAGCGATCACCTACACTGGCCGTACACCTCTGGTGATCGTCGAGGGGACACTGAATAGTGCACGGTACATCCAAACCGTCATCGAACCCATCGTTCTACCATTCCTAGACCAGCAAGGGAACTTGCTGTTCCAACAGGACAATGCACGTCCGCATGTATCCCGTGCCACCCAACGTGCTCTAGAAGGTGTAAGTCAATTACCCTGGCCAGCAAGATCTCCGGATCTGTCCCCCATTGAGCATGTTTGGGACTGGATGAAGCGTCGTCTCACGCGGTCTACACGTCCAGCACGAACGCTGGTCCAACTGAGGCGCCAGGTGGAAATGGCATGGCAAGCCGTTCCACAGGACTACATCCAGCATCTGTACGATCGTCTCCATGGGAGAATAGCAGCCTGCATTGCTGCGAAAGGTGGATATACGTTGTACTAGTGCCGACATTGTGCATGCTCTGTTGCCTGTGTCTATGTGCCTGTGGTTCTGTCAGTGTGATCATGTGATGTATCTGACCCCATGAATGTGTCAATAAAGTTTCCCCTTCCTGGGACAATGAATTCACGGTGTTCTTATTTCAATTTCCAGGAGTATATGTTGTGAGCATTTTCGAAGGCGACATAGATAGAAATCAGTTCCGTTATTCTGTGTTATGGAAAATGCTGGATTATGAGAGCAATACTGACTGATCGCATACTTCGCTTTCAAAACGTGTAACAAAAACAAAATTACATTAACGAGGCCAAATGAGTCATATTACCCAAACAACTATGCCTTTAACACCAGAAAAAAGTCTGAATATACCTTCCTGACGCTGTGGCATTAACCGGAATGCTGTGATATTGTCGCAGAAGATGTTGAGTAGCGCCGTGTTGTAGTGGTTATGATATGAATCTGTTACATTTCGGGTCGTGAATACAAAACTCACCTGGACTGTACAATTTTAATTTCTATATTCGGTTTGGGTAGATCATAAAAGTATCCACAAATGTGAAGTATCATTATACTGGAATGTTCCATAGCTGTATATATATATATATATATATATATATATATATATATATATATATATATATATATACTGTATGTGTTCTGGCCGGAGGCAGTTCGCTCCACAATCTTGTATGTGCAAATGCTGAATAAACCTTCATTAAGTGCAGTTAGTGTTCGTCATTCATCTAATTACACCTTCTCCTACATGACAGTATTTACTACTTAAAACAGCTGTTGTGTGGACATGGCAGACATTAAAAAGAAGAAGGAATTGCAAACAGTCGTCTGCTAATGTTTAGGGGCTACTAACATGACGGCGCAAGCTTCACAGCAATATACAACCTAAGTTCATAGCGCCATCTGCCATTGTTATACGGCCAGTCGATTCTGCTTTGAGCTTTTGCTTGTGTGATCTTTGGTTTACCACTTCAAAATCCTAATAAAGTTTGTAAATAGTATTTATGTTTAGGTATCTGTTGTGTACATAGTTCCGCATAGTCAGCGCGTACACAACTACCCACAAGATCGCGTCCCGCTAAGCACAACAGCGCAGGCGCAACGCTCGTCCATCTCCGCACTACGAGATGGCGCTGCCTTAGAGACGGACCAAATTCTGCTTCCGTCGATTTGTGTATTAAAATGAAATGCAGCCAATGGGATCGCTGCTAACGTAGAACCTTTCCTCCTCACGGATAACCTAACGCAGTGATACATGAATGCGCGAGTTATTATAACAAGTGTACAGACCTCTGATTAGTCAATCTGCATTTGTCTGCACCAGTCTGTACCAGTCTGCATTAATGTGTACCCGTTTATAGTCAAGTTTCAGTCTGCGCCTAATAAGATTATCATATACCTGTACATAGCCATGAAGAGAAATGTGTAGACACTTTGTCAAGTATCAGAGATAGGTGAGAATAAGATTAACGTAGCAAGACCAAAGGAACTTCAGATTGTCAGTTGTAAACGACATCCAGAATCAAATTAAGTAATGTCTACGCTTTATATTATTTTAATAAATGTATGTGAAAATTAATCAAGTTCTGTTTAAAGTTGGTCCCCGTCAGTCTGCTACTCTAAGCGTGCAAGTGGCTTTTCTATCGTGTGACCTAACGGCAGAAGATAAACACGCCACGATAAGACCACGAGACATATTGCTGACACTCGCCTACTTCATTAGAGCGACAAGTCAAATAATCTGATGGTGTGTGTATCAAAGCTCTTACAGTACGCACACCACAGTATGTCTGTTTGTTTAGAATACCTTGTGATTTGTCTTTCATGTAAAAGTCAATTTCTATTTCTTCTAAAATATTCATGGTCATTCCTTTTGGAATTGTGTGTGCTCCCTGGATTGCTGTCTCGATGTTTTCTGCCTTATGATTGTGGGTTTTCTGCCTCTTTGTAAGATCTCCATCCTGCTGTCCCCAAAGACTGGTTCGATTACGAAGACAGAACATTTACAAGAGTGTAAACAACTGAGTGAATGTAATGCAGACTTAATAAAGTTGTACTGGCAACTAAGGAGGGGAATGATGCTGACACTAAGTGCCAGGACATTAAAATCAGAATATTTGTGGCACGGCACGGGACCGAGATGTGCAACTTGACACATTTGGCTGACAGTAACACGAAGTAAACATCTTGAAAGCTTGGTGCTTTGTAGCTTTCAGATATTTATTAAAAGACGTCCTCTATACACAATAAGTAGCACTAGAAATGTTTTATGTCTGTAATCCGCTATTCGGGTTTATATCCCTTCGTCAGTGGCATAAAATGTACATCTATAGCAATGACGTGCTTGTCAGTTAATACTACAGGATCTGAAATATGTCCTATAACATAGTATACATCATCCAGCTCAGAAGAAAGCCGTTCTAACTACATTGATGTATAGAGCAAGAACTGTGTCTGACAAAGACCATTTAAATTCTGAAATTAATCACCTAAAATACGTATTTCGTAGGTACGGCTATGGTACACGGGATGTAAAGTCAGCGTTCTGCAAGAGAAAGAAACGTGAAAATAATTATTATTCGCATGATGAACAACCTGGCGTGTTTCTTCCTTTCTTCGGTTCTATTTCCAGTAAAATTGGCAGGATCCTTCATAGACGAGGTTTAAGACCGATCTTTCGACCTTCAAGGAAAATCAAGGGGATGTTGCGTCCTGTGAAGGACTGCCTCGGTCTCAGGATTCCTGGTATTTACAAAATTCCTTGTGAATGTGGAAGTAGTTACATTGGTCAGTCAGTCCGGACCATTTCCGATCGCTGTACAGAACATCAACGTCACATTAAAAATAGGGAGCTGGAAAAATCGGCAATTGCGGAGCATAGCCTCACTAGGAAACATAAAATTTTGTTCGGTGAAACAAAAGTTCTGTCTCAGGCCTCCACATACTGGGACTCGGTAATTAAAGAGGCGATAGAAATCAGAATGTGCCATAACAATTTTAATCGTGACAATGGTTACAATCTTAGTGGTGCATGGAAGCGAGCGCTCGATATGGAGAAGCGTCAGAGAGATTCACCGCGGATCTTCGATACTCCGGGAGCGATGGCGCCACCAGTGCATGCGTCGACAACATCTGCGACACCGGACGTATTCGCCGTCCAATCAGGAGCCGTCCAATCACAAGCCGTCCTGGGGCTACATAAGGTCCACCACAGCTACTGTTTAGCCAGTCAGTTTCCTGACGATGACGATGGTGGTGAATATCGTCGAAAGCTCGAGGTTTTACCAAGATTTGACGCGGCAAGAAGTCCGTGAACATTTTATTCAACAGTGCCGTCGCGAAAGACTTCGTTCTCATATAACATAATACACAGTTTGTCATGCACGTTATTGCTGTGAAATTTGAGGCAGTGACAATATTTGATAATGTTAGACATAACTATTATGTAGAGTAAACACGGAACAGACAGATTTTCGCAAATAAAATATTTCTAGTGCAGCCCACGGTGAACAGAAGATGTCTTTTAATGAGTATACCAAGGAAATCTACCTTACTGAATACCACAGATGCAAGGTGTACTAACTTGTATATTTCTCATGACTTTCGGCATGTATGAAAAGTAATGCTACTGAAGCCTCTCAAAGCTTTTTAAATACAACGAACTTTATTAGCGCTCTACAGGTTTATTCTTCATGTATAAATACTTATTTCTCAACATAGCCACCCTGTCGAGGAATAGGTTTCCCCCGACTAGACACTAGTTTGTTGACACTGTCACTGTATAATGTTTGATTCTATTGATGGAACCACAACCTCATCTCTGCTTGCACCACTTCATGGCTGCTAAAGTGAAGCCCTCAAAGGTGATCTTCAAATGTTATATACAGGTGAAAATTGGACGGTGTCAAGCTGGGTCTGGTACAGAGGATGACCTATGACAGTAAACCTGAGGCGAAGCATTGTTGCAGATGTCACAGTGCTTGTGTGCAGTCTGGTATTGTCGTGCTACATCTACATCTACATGACTACTCTGCAATTCACATTTAAGTGCTTGGCAGAGGGTTCATCGAACCACAATCATACTATCTCTCTACTATTCCACTCCCGAACAGCGCGCGGGAAAAACGAACACCTAAACCTTTCTGTTCGAGCTCTGATTTCTCTTATTTTATTTTGATGATCATTCCTACCTATGTATGTTGGGCTCAACAAAATATTTTCGCATTCAGAAGAGAAAGTTGCTGACTGAAATTTCGTAAAAAGGTCTTGCCGCGACGAAAAACGTCTATGCTGTAATGACTTCCATCCCAACTCGTGTACCATATCTGCCACACTCTCTCCCCTATAACGCGATAATACAAAACGAGCTGCCCTTTTTTGCACCCTTTCGATGTCCTCCGTCAATCCCACCTGGTAAGGATCCCACACCGCGCAGCAATATTCTAACAGAGGCCGAACGAGTGTAGTGTAAGCTGTCTCTTTAGTGGACTTGTTGCATCTGCTGAATGAGAAGGTGCTCCAAATGTAGATGAACACTTCGAATTCGTGCTTTGAGTTTTTCTGAGGATCTTGCAGTGCTTTGCAGAGTTTATGGTGCTGCCTTTAGGCATGAATACCAAATGCTCCACACATTGAACATTTCAGGACACTGTGAGAATGACTTTGCCTGCTGATGGCATGGTCTTGCACTTTTTTGGCACAGTTGATGCTCGTTTTGGGCTTACAGTAGTGAACCCAACTTACACCACCTGTCACAATGTTACTAAAGAACCCCCCCCCCCCCCACCTTCACATCAAAAACGCAAAAAAAAAATTGTTGGCACATGTCCAGTCTGCTCTGATCCATATCAAGAGTATGAATTCGAGGCACCCACCGGGTACACAGTATTCTGTTCCGCAGTTCTGCGGAGACGGTCTGTACGCCGCACTTAGCTCCGTGTCGTCGGACGGCCTTCCCTGACGATGAGTTCGTCAATCCGATTGCAGCGAGTCTCGTCGGTTGCCATCAAGGACGTCCACTCCGAAGCCTGGCTTAAATATGTTACCTAGACAAAGGCATTCTCGAAATTTCATTACTCACATTAATTAATTTTTACTGTTGTTTCCAGAGCTCATGGTCTTGCGGTAGCGTCCTCGCTTCCTGCTCGCGGCTTCCCGGGTTCGATTCCCGACGGGGTCAGGGATTTTCGCTGCCTCGACAAGACTGGGAGTTGTTGTGTTGTCTTCATCATCATCCCCATTACGGTCGGAGGAAGCCAATGCCAAACCACCTCCGCTAAGCGAGCGAGGTGGCGCATTCGGGAGGACGACGGTTCAATCCCGTCTCCGGCCATCCTGATTTAGGTTTTCCGTGATTTACCTAAATCGCTTCAGGCAAATGCCGGGATGGTTCCTTTGAAAGGGCACGGCCGATTTCCTTCCCTAACCCGAGCTTGCGCTCCGTCTCTAATGACCTCGTTGTCGACGGGACGTTAAACACTAACCACCACCACCACCACCTCTGCTACGACCTTGCCTAGACGGAGGTACGGGTCGCCCGCATCTTTGCCTATGCTCCTCGCAGTATAGGACGTCATCATGATCATCACTGTTGTGATTTTTTCCGTTAGTGTATTTACGAATGGTTCCCAAAACACATCGTCATGTCTACCGACAAAAAAATCTGTCGAAGTACCGTACCAGAAAACGTCACGTATTCCTAGGTATAGTACCTGTTAGGTACAACAGCCGCCCCGATTCTAGACACTCAGTAATTAAAATTTAAGGGGTGGTAGGACGCCAAACGGGCTGACTTGGAGCAGAAGAGGCACCACAGAACATTTTCAATTCCACCGTCTGAAGTTTTATAAATAAATTCGTAAAACTTTGTTATCGTGACCAGAAAGGGTTCAGGATTCACACTCATAGCGGTGGAAGTTCAAAAACATATCGAAATAAAAATTTTTCACATGTGGAATTTCATCTTTTTTCACTTACTATTGGCTGCTATATGTACACTTTTCTTCATAGATACGAGAGACTCTTCGATGAATTTTGCACAGCATACAAAACATACTCGCAGGTCAGGTGAATTGGCAATTGCGAATAATGACTACCACCAGCTGTAGAATGGATTGACGACAATGGAAATTTGTTCCCGTCTGCTGGTGGTCGCCGCAGTGCATCGTCATCAGAATAACACAGGCGCTGCAAAACCGTACACTACTGGCCATTAAAATTGCTACACCAAGAAGAAATGCAGATGATAAACGGGTATTCATTGGACAAATATATTATACTAAAAATGACGTGTGATTAACTTTTTCACGCAATTTGGGTGCATAGATCCTGAGAATCACAAGAGGAAGAGGTATACTTGGAAAAGGCCGGGAGATACGGGAAGATTTCAATTAGATTACATCATAGTCAGACAGAGATTCGGAAAACAGATACTGGATTCTAAGGCGTACCCAGGAGCAGATATAGACTCAGATCACAATATAGTAGTGATGAAGAGTAGGCTGAAGTTCAAGACATGAGTCAGGAAGAATCAATAGGCAAAGAAGTTGGATACGGAAGTTCTAAGGAATGACGAAATACGTTTGAAGTTCTCTAACGCTATAGATACAGCAATAAGGAATAGCGCAGTAGGCAGCACAGTTGAAGAGGAATGGACATCTCTAAAAACGGCCATCACAGAAGTTGGGAAGGAAAACATAGATACAAAGAAGATAGCTGCGAAGAAACCATGGGTAACACAAGAAATACTTCAGTTGATTGATGAAAGGAGGAAGTACAAACATGTTCCGGGGAAATCAGGAATACAGAAATACAAGTCGCTGAGGAATGAAATAAATAGGAAGTGCAGGGAAGCTAAGACAAAATGGCTGCAGGAGAAATGTGAAGATATCGAAAAAGATATGATTGTCGGAAGGACAGACTCAGCATACAGGAAAGTCAAAACAACCTTTGGTGACATTAAAAGCAACGGTAGTAACATTAAGAGTGCAGATAGGTGGAAAGAATACATTGAAAGCCTCTATGAGGGTGAAGATTTGTCTGATGTGATAGAAGAAGAAACAGGAATCGATTTACAAGAGATTGGGGATCCAGTATTAGAATCGGAATTTAAAAGAACTTTGGAGGACTTACGGTCAAATAAGGCAGAAAGGATAGATAACATTCCATCAGAATTTCTAAAATCATTAGGGGAAGTGGCAACAAAACGACTATTCACGTTGGTGTGTAGAATATATGAGTCTGGCGACATACCATCTGACTTTCGGAAAAGCAACATCCACACAATTCCGAAGAAGGCGAGAGCTGACAAGTGCGAAAATTATCGCACAATCAGCTTAACAGTTCATGCATCGAAGCTGCTTACAAGAATAATATACAGAAGAATGGAAAAGAAAATTGAGAATGCGCTAGGTGACGATCAGTTTCTCTTTAGGAAAAGTAAAGGCACGAGAGAGGCAATTCTGACGTTACGGCTAATAACGGATGCAAGGCTAAAGAAAAATCAAGACACGTTCATAGGATTTGTCGACCAGGAAAAAGCGTTCGACAATATAAAATGGTGCAAGCTGTTCGAGATTCTCATAAAAGTAGAGGTAAGCTATAGGGAGAGACGGGTCATATACAATTTGTACAACAACCAAAAGGGAATAACAAGAGTGGACGATCAAGAACGAAGTGCTCGTATTAAGAAGGGTGTAAGGCAAAGCTGTAGACCTTCGCCCCTACTCTTCAATCTGTACATCGAGGAAGCAATGATGGAAATAAAAGACATGTTCAGGAGTGGAATTAAAATATAAGGTGAAAGGGTATCAATGATACGATTCGCTGATGACATTGCTATCCTGAGTGAAAGTGAAGAAGAATTAAATGATCTGCTGAACGGAATGAACAGTCTAATGAGTACACAGTATGGTTTGAGAGTAAATCAGAGAAAGCCGAAGGTAATGAGAAGTAGTAGAAATGAGTACAGCGAGAAACTTAACATCAGGATTGATGGTCACGAAGTCAATGAAGTTAAGGAATTCTGCTACCTAGGCAGTAAAATAACCAATGACGGACGGAGCAAGGAGGACATCAAAAGCAGACTCGCTATGGCAAAAAAGGCATTTATGGCCAAGAGAAGACTACTAATATCAAATACTGGCCTTAATTTGAGGAAGAAATTTCTGAGGATGTACGTCTGGAGTTGAGCATTGTATGGTAGTGAAACATGGACTGTGCAAAAACCGGAACAGAAGAGAATCGAAGCATTTGAGATGTGGTGCTATAGACGAATGCTGAAAATTAGGTGGACTGATAAGGTAAGGAATGAGGAGGTTCTACGCAGAATCGGAGAGGAAAGGAATATGTGGAAAACACTGATAAGGAGAAGGGACAGGATGATAGGACATCTGCTAAGACATTATGAGGGAATAACTTCCATGGTATTAGAGGGAGCTGCAGAGGGCAAAAACTGTAGAGGAAGACAGAGATTGGAATACGTCAAGCAAATAATTGAGGACGTAGGTTGCAAGTGCTACTCTGAGATGAAGAGGTTAGCAGAGGAAAGGAATTCGTGGCGGGCCGCATCAAACCAGTCAATAGACTGATCCTGAGAAATCAGTACCCAGGACAACCACCTCTGGCCGTAATAACGGCCATGATACGCCTGGGCATTGAGTCAAACAGAGCTTGGATGGCGGGTACAGGTACAGCTGCCCATACAGCTTCAACACTATACCACAGTTCGTCAAGAGTAGTTACTGGCGTATTGTGACGAGCCAGTTGCTCGGAAATCATTGACCAGACGTTTTCAATTGGTTGGAGATGTGGAGATTGTGCTGGCCAGGGCAACAGTCGAACATTTTCTGTATCCGAAAGGCTCGTATAGGACCTGCAACATGCGGTCGTGCATTATCCTGCTGAAATGTAGGGTTTCGCGGGGATCAAATGATGGGTAGAGCCACGGGTCGTAACACATCTGAAATGTAACGTCCACTGTTCAAAGTGCCGTCAGTGCGAACAAGAGGTTAGCGAGACGTGTAACCAATGGCACCCCATACCATCACGCCGGGTGATACGCCAGTATGGCGATGACGAATACACGCTTCCAATGTGTGTTCACCGCGATGTCGCCAAACACGGATGCGACCATCATGCTGCTGTAAATAGAACCTGGCTTCGTCCTAAAAAAATGACGTTTTGCCATTCAAGCACCGAGATTCGTCGCTGAGTACACCATCGCAGGCACTCCTGTCTGTGATGCAGCGTCAAGGGTAACCGCAGCCGTGGTCTCCGAGCTGATAGTCCATGCAGCTGCAAACGTCGTGGAACTGTTCGTGCAGATGGTTGTTGTCTTGCAAACGTCCCCATCTGTTGACTCAGGGATCGAGACGTGGCTGCACGATCCGTTACAGCCCTGCGGATAAGATGCCTGTCATCTCGACTGCTAGTGATACGAGGCCGTTGGGGGAGCACGGCGTTCCGTATTACCCTCCTGAACCCACCGATCCCATATTCTGCTAACAGTCATTGGATCTCGACCAACACGAGCAGCAAAGTCGCGATACGATAAACCGCTCTCGCGATAGGCTACAACCCGATATTTAGCAAAGTCGGAAACATGATGGTACGCATTTCTTCTCCTTACACGAGACATCACAACAACGTTTCACCAGGCAACGCCGGTCAACTGCTGTTTGTGTATGAGACATCGATTGGAAACTTTCCTCATCTTAGCACGTTGTCGGTGGCGTCACCGGCGCCAACCATGATGATTGCTCTGAAAAGCGCACCATTTTCATATCACAGCATCTTCTTCCTGTCGGTTAAATTTCGCGTCTGTAGGACGTCATCTTCGTGGTGTAGCAATTTTAATGGCCAGTAGTGTATTGCCGATACCGGGTATGGGATCTTCAAGTACAGCCTCTGATCTATACGGGAGAATGCATAATGGCGCGTGAGTACAGACCATAGACGCATGGTTGACGAAACATGAAGTTTGGTTGAAATGGTTCAAATAGCTCTGAGCACTATGGGACTTAGCTTCTGAGGACATCTGTCCCCTACAACTTAGAACAACTTAAACCTAACTAACCTAAGGACATCACACACGTCTATGCCCGAAGCAGGAGTCGAATCTGCGACCGTAGTGGTCGCGCGGTTACAGACTGTCTCGCCTAGAACCACTCGGCCACCTCGCCCGGCGTGAAGTTTGGGTGTGGCCCTGAATTGTGCGGGTAGCCAAATGGACGGAATGCGGGTTGTCAAAGGACGTTTTGTATTTTTTGCGTCAGATATTAGCTTTTCTCACACGCACGACTTCTGACAGGATAACTACACGATCACTTCTTTTCCGATGGGGTGTATTTCCGAAGAGCAAAAACGAAGTTTGTGACGTCTATTAGCGGCCACGCTGTTTACCTATTCGGCAATGGCGACAAGGCAGTACCGATTTTTGGTATTACCTCAACGAACGGCATTGTGCGATCGTCAAGAACCCTAAATACAGACAATATTTTTATAATTTTCTTTGGAGCGAATTCCGTAACCTGCCTCGCAGTTGGATTATCCATGACATGAAAAGATAACCCACGAACCTCCTTCCACTTGCTTTTATTAATGAGACTGAACAAGAAACGGGAACACGGCGACTAGACGAGAGTCATTTGAAAATCCGCAGCGGGCTATAGCATGGAGCCTCCTTAAGTCGTAACGGAACGACCTTTACTATTCTGGTTATGTTGTCGAAGAGGAACGCGCATTCCTTCATCAATTTGTGTAAAAAATTTGTGTCTGGGTGACCAGCCGGGGAGCTGCTGGCTCCGGTTCGATTGCCACTCCTGCCAACACTCTTTTTCATTTTATTTTCTTCCTATAATATTATTAAACAGTTAATTTCAAAATTTTAAAAAGATTAAATTTTTTTAAATGGGTTGCTTATGCGTTGCTATGATAGTGCTGTATGAGATGGCAGTTTTAAATTTACGAAAAAAAGAGAATAAAATAAAAAAAATAAAAAAAGATACAAATAGTAAGGCGACCGCTGACCATACGTGGGAAATCCGGGTTCGAGTCCAGGTGCGCCACAAATTTTCGTTGTCGTCATTCCATTCTACAGCTGCTGGTAGTCATTATTCGCAATTGCGAATTCATCTGATGTAACGGCTGTGGACACCTCAGTGGATCAGAATAACACAGGCACAGCAATATCGTATACTTACAGGTGTATGAATCGCCAAAATTTTCCAAATCTATTAAAAACTGTGATAAAAATAACTGACTATAAAATTTGAGTTTTTTCTAAACATGAAGTTTAAAATGTAACGGCTCATTCACTTCTTCACAAATTAAATATAATTCTAAAGCTTGATACACCTTTAAGTATGGCCGGCCAGAGCGGTTCTAGGCACTTCAGTCTGTAACCGCGCGACCGCTACGGTCGCAGGTTCGAATATTGCCTTGGTCATGGATGTGTGTGATGTCCTTAGGTTAGTTAGGTTCCAGTAGTTCTAAGTTCTAGGGGACTGATGACTTCAGCTCTTAAGTCCCATAGTGCTCAGAGCCGTTTTTGAACCTGTAAGTATGGTTTGTATGCTGTGCAAAATTGATCGAAGAATCTCTCTTACTTATGAAGAAAAGTACACCTATAGCAACAAATGCAGCGAATAGTAAGTGAAAAAAACGATGAAATTTAGCATGTAAAAACAATTTATATTGTTATGTTTTTGAACTACCACTGCTATGAGTGTGTATCCTGAACCCTTCCTTGTCATGCTACATCTACATCTACATTTGCATGTATTCTCCGCAAGCCACCCAACGGTGTGTGGCGGAGGGCACTATACGTGCCACTCCATTTCCTCCCTTTCCTGTTCAAGTCGCGTATGGTTCGCGGGAATAACGACTGCCGGAAAGCCTCCGTGCGCGCTCGAATCTCTCTAATTTTACACTCGTGATCTGCTCTGGAGGTATACGTAGGCGGAAGCAATATATTCTATATCACAATCAGAACTGCACCCTCTCGAGACTTAAACAGCAAGCTACACCGCGATGCAGAGCGCCTCTCTTGCAGAGTGCCACTTGAGTTTACTAAACATCTCCGCAACGCTATCACGCTTACCAAATAGCCCTGTGACGAAACGCGCCGCTCTTCTTTGGATCTTCTCTATCTCCTCTGTCAACCCGACCTGGTACGGATCCCATACTGATGAGCAATACTCAAGTACAGGTCGAACGAGTGTTCTGTAATCCACCTCCTTTGTTGATGGACTACATTTTCTAAGGACTCTCGCAATATATCTCAACCTGGTACCCGCCTTACCAACAATTAATTTTTTATGATCATTCCACTTAAAATCGTCCGTACGCATACACCCAGATATTTTACAGAAGTAACTGCTACCAGTGTTTGTTCCGATATCGTATAACCGTACAATAAAGGATATTTCTTTCTGTGTATTTGTCTAAAGGCTATTTACAATTTGTACAGTAACCAGATGGCAGTTATAAGAGTCGAGGGACACGAAAGGGACGCAGTGGTAGGGAAAGGAGTGAGACAGGGTTGTAGCCTCTCCCCGATGTTATTCAATCTGTATATTGAGCAAGCAGTGAAGGAAAGAAAAGGAAAATTCGGAGTAGGGATTAAAATCCATGGAGAAGAAATAAAAACCTTGAGGTTCGCCGATGACATAGTAATTTTGTCAGAGACAACAAATGACTGGAAGAGCAGCTGAACGGAATTGATAGTGTCCTGAAAGAAGGTTATAAGATGACCACCAACAAAAGCAAAACTAGGATAATGGAATGTAGTCGAATTAAGTCGGGTGATGCTGCGGGAATTAGATTAGGAAATGAGGCACTTAAAGTATGTTTTTTCTATTTGCGGAGCAAAATAACTGATGATGGTCGAAGTAGAGAGGAAATAAAATGTAGACTGGCAATGGCAAGTTAAGCGTTTCTGAAGAAGAGAAATTTGTTAACATCGAGTATAGATTTAAGTGTCAGGAAATTTGCTACGTACTACTTGTCTTCACTGCGTCGATTTTTAATTATCGGTCCATCAGTCTTGCGTAGAGACGGCAATTATCGTGTAGCCACACACATCCGGCGGACTCGTAGACCTTGTCTCGTCTCGCGATCTTCAGATTGACTCTCGCACGTTCCGGTCCTGGCTGGTAAGGCCGGTGATGCGCTCATTTTCGTTTTGTGGAAACGTCATTTTTTTCCCGACCTCCGGATGGAAACCCGAAGCGCGAGCAATATTTCCTTGAGCAGCCGCTCGCCTTGGTGTGTTGTGAGTCGTAAGTAGGTGCGAGCAAGGCGCCGGCTGTGTAACTAGTTTTCAGGCAGGTTTTGGGAGCCAGAATACGCTGCAGCGTTACCTGCAGGCGACACTTAACGTGTGTGGATCTAGCGAGCTGTTTTGTGGTCGGCCGGCAGTGGATTTAAAGGGTGACTGTAACTTAAAATTTCGAGTTGCAATTTAAAAAGCAAAGTAATGGTTATTTGACATCTTTGGAGTGTCCGCCCCGACAGCTGAGTGGTTAATTGGACCAACAACAAAAAAAAGCCGGCGCGGAAGCTCAGCGTGTTCGGTCAGAGGGTTAGCTGCCCTCTGTAATAAAGCAAACTGACTTAATCGATCAACAACGAACTTAAACGTATGTCTTACGACGTCTGCCCCGAGCATATGCAACGAACAAAAGCGAAAAAAATGAGATTTAACAATAAAAATAGTAGTAGAGTTAAAAAAACGTATGTTCGGTCAGAGAGCTGGGTGGCCTCTGTAATAAAAAAAAAAAAACTGAGTGAAAAGATCAACAACGAACTTCAACGGATGTCGTGTAACGTTCGCAACGACCAATTTCAGTGCATAAAACAACGAACAACTTGAACGAGTGTCCGCTACGAACAAATAAACGAACAGTATAGAACAAAATGAGATTTTTTTTTAAATAAACGTGGTCAGCCTGACGGATTGCCATACTACAGCCCTGGGTTCGATTCTCGACTGGGTCGGTGATTTGCTCCGCTCAGGGACTGGGTGTTATCTTCATCATCATTTCATCCACAAAGGCGCACAGGTCGCCCAATGTGGCGTCAGATATACAGTACTGGCCATTAAAATTGGTACACCACGAAGATGACGTGCTAGAGACGCCAAATTTAACCGACAGGAAGGAGATGCTGTGATATGCAAATGATTAGCTTTTCAGAGCATTCACACAAGGTTGGCGCCGGTGGCGACACCTACAACGTGCTGACAGGAGGAAAGTTTCCAACCGATTTCTCATATACAAACAGCAGTTGACCGGCGTTGCCTGGTGAAACGTTGTTGTGATGCTTCGTGTAAAGAGCAGAAACGCGTACCGCCACGTTTCCGACTTTGATGAGGGTCGGATTGTAGTCTATCGCGATTGCTGTTTATCGTATCGCGGCATTGCTCCTCGTGTTGATCCAATGACTGTTAGCACAATATGGAACCAGTGGGTTCAGGAGGGTAATACGGAAAGCCGTGCTGGATCCCAACGGCCTCGTATCACTAGCAGTCGAGATGACAGGCATCTTATCCGCACGGCTGTAACGGATCGTGCAGCCACGTCTCGATCCCTGAGGCAACAGATGAGGCGTTTGCAAGACAACAACCATTTGCACGAACAGTTTGACGACGTTTGCAACAGCACGGACTATCAGCTCGGAGACCGTGGTTGCGGTTGCTCTTGACGCTGCATCACAGACAGGAGCGCATGCGATGGTGTACTCGACGACGAACCTGAGTGCAGGAACGGCAAAAACGCCCATTTTTCGGATGAATCCAGGTTCTGTTTTGACAGCGTCGTGATAGTCGCATCCGTGTTTGGCGACGTCGCGGTGAACGCACATTGGAAGCGTGTGTTCGTTATCGCCACACTGGCGTATCACCCTGCGTGATGGTGTTGGGTGCCATTGGTTACACATCTCCGTCACCTCTTATTCGCATTGACGGCACTCTGAACTGTGAACGTTACATTTCAGATATGTTATGACCTGTGGCTATACCATTAATTCGATAGTTACGAAACCATACATTTCAGCAGGATAATACACGACCGCATGTTACAGGTCCTGTACGGGCCTTTCTGGAAACGGAAAATGTTCGACTGCTGCCCTGGCCAGCACATTCTCCAGATCTCTTACCAACTGAAAACGTCTGGTCAGTGGTGGCCGAGCAACTGGCTCGTCACAATACGCCAGTCACGACTCTTGATGAACTGGGGTATCGTGATGAAGCTGCATGGGCAGCTGTACCTGCACACGCCATCCAAGCTCTGTTTGACTCAATGCCCAGGCGTGTCGAGGCCGTTATTACGGCTAGAGGTGGTTGTTATGGGTACTGATTTCTGAGGACCTATGCACCCAAATTGCGTGAAAATGTAATCACATGTCAGTTCTAGTATAATATATTTGTCCAATACCCGTTTATGGTCTGCATTTTTTCTTTGTGTAGCAATTTTAATGGCCATTAGTGTAGTAAGATCTGCTTCGTAAGGGGCTTCCCGCCCCATTACGCCAAACGCTCATTTCCATTTTCCATCTTTGGAGTGTTTAAGATCGCAAAACGATCTGGCTCTATTCGAATTACACGTACGTTTGACAAATATTTGAAATACGGACTGCACGCTCGGCTGTGGCTCTGCCAAAGTGCTCGAGACAGTACCCGTCTGTCAGGGACTCACATCCGGCTCTCTGCTAGCAACACGAACTGACGGCAAGGCGCGAAATGTGAGTGAAAGTTTTCACAGTGCACTTTGGTTCAATTGACCCAAAGGAAACAAAAAAGAGAAGAAAAAAATTGGCGAAGAGCCGCTCACTGATGGTTCCATACAGACTTAATTAGTATCGCCTGTGGTCGATATTCGACCAATGAGCCAGTGTATCCGATCTGTGATAAAAAGTGTCACGTATCTTAAAACGGGCAACGGTCTTGCTACAATGGATACACCAGTTCCTGTCAGATCACCGAAACTAAGCGCTGTCGGTCGTGGCTGGCACTTGGATGGGTGACCATCCGGACCGCCATGCGCTGCTGCCATTTTTGGGGTGCACTCAGCTTCGTGATGCCAACTGAGGAGCTACTCGATCGAACAGTAGCTTCGGTCACAGAAAACCGTCATAACGACAGGGAGAGCGGTGTGCTGACCACACGCCCCTCCTATCCGCATCATCAAGTGAGGATGACACGGCGGTCGGATGGTCCCGATAGGCCACTTGTGGCCTGAAGACGGTGTGTTTATATCTTAAAACGATACACTCCACCTAAAACTGTGTCTCAGATTATAGCCCCAGAACTCACCCAAATGGAAATCCTGCATTGCAGCTAAGAGTGTTCTCGAAATAGTTCTTTGATTTAATTTTTCCCTCACTTGGCGAGAGTCCTCGATACAGTGTAGTGAAAAAAAAATTTTTACGTTATCGGTAGCAAATTAACTTTTCCCTGTAACGTTCTTTTAAAAAAATAAACTTCTGGATACTTTGTAAAAATACTCTCCTTTGTATGGAATACATCGAATGATGGTGAGTGCATACAAATATTTATATTCCCTTATCTCTAAAGCAGCAACAGAGTAACGCGATGTATTCTGATCTCTGATGAAAAACAAAAATATGCTAGCTACAGGCTCAGCAGTGTGAAATGCTGGCCATAATACTTGAAATGCAAATGAAATTCTTTTGGCTGATAAACGAGAACATTTGAGAAAAACCAACTTCTGTAAAAAATATATGACCAGTACAGGGAGGCGGTACTGGTTATGGTGAGTTAGTATCACTGAGTTTTCTTAGCAAAATTATATTGCAAGTTAAGTTTGTCATTTCAAAAAAGATCTAACGACTGAAGTTACATTACTCACAATTGATTCACAAACAATTAGATTTAAACAGAAAGTATTATCTAACCTCACTAATCCAAAGTAAATGCAAATCACTCGCCTCGCAACTGCAGCCCCTCTATCCGACACTGCCTGTGTGCTACCAGTGGTCTCGGCATGCCCTCTCTCCGCCGGACCTCATTGCTACTCAGTCCCGATCCGGAAAACACTTTACGTCCTTCCGAAGATAGTATGGGTACTAGATATCGATAAACGCCTCTGCTGCCACTCTTGGACAGACAACGCCAGCAAAAGTAGTGGCGCCAGTAAACAGAAGAACAAAACGAATGCCACTATCCCTATCACACGATTACAACCTACCAACGGCACCCACGCGACCCACACACAGCTCAAATGTATAATTTTATTTCGAGTCGTTTTTATGTCCATCATGGGGGCGAAATGCATTTTTCATAGATTTACTTTCAAAAATGAAATATTTCCATAATACATTCATCCACTATACACTCCTGGAAATTGAAAAAAGAACACCGTGAATTCATTGTCCCAGGAAGGGGAAACTTTATTGACACATTCCTGGGGTCAGATGTATCACATGATCACACTGACAGAACCACAGGCACATAGACACAGGCAACAGAGCGTGCACAATGTCGGCACTAGTACAGTGTATATCCACCTTTCGCAGCAATGCAGGCTGCTATTCTCCCATGGAGACGATCGTAGAGATGCTGGATGTAGTCCTGTGGAACGGCTTGCCATGCCATTTCCACCTGGCGCCTCAGTTGGACCAGCGTTCGTGCTGGACGTGCAGACCGCGTGAAACGACGCTTCATCCAGTCCCAAACATGCTCAATGGGGGACAGATCCGGAGATCTTTGTGGCCAGGGTAGTTGACTTACACCTTCTAGAGCACGTTGGGTGACACGGGATACATGCGGACGTGCATTGTCCTGTTGGAACAGCAAGTTCCCTTGCCGGTCTAGGAATGGTAGAACGATGGGTTCGATGACGGTTTGGATGTACCGAGCACTATTCAGTGTCCCCTCGACGATCACCAGAGGTGTACGGCCAGTGTAGCAGATCACTCCCCACACCATGATGCCGGGTGTTGGCCCTGTGTGCCTCGGTCGTATGCAGTCCTGATTGTGGTGCTCACCTGCACGGCGCCAAACACGCATACGACCATCATTGGCACCAAGGCAGAAGCGACTCTCATCGCTGAAGACGACACGTCTCCATTCGTCCCTCCATTCACGCCTGTCGCGACACCACTGGAGGCGGGCTGCACGATGTTGGGGCGTGAGCGGAAGACGGCCTAACGGTGTGCGGGACCGTAGCCCAGCTTCGTGGAGACGGTTGCGAATGGTCCTCGCCGATACCCCAGGAGCAACAGTGTCCCTAATTTGCTGGGAAGTGGCGGTGCGGTCCCCTACGGCACTGCGTAGGATCCTACGGTCTTGGCGTGCATCCGTGCGTCGCTGCGGTCCGGTCACAGGTCGACGGGCACGTGCACCTTCCGCCGACCACTGGCGACAACATCGATGTACTATGGAGACCTCACTCTCCACGTGTTGAGCAATTCGGCGGTACGTCCACCCGGCCTCCCGCATGCCCACTATACGCCCTCGCTCAAAGTCCGTCAACTGCACATACGGTTCACGTCCACGCTATCGTGGCATGCTACCAGTGTTAAAGACTGCGATGAAGCTCCGTATGCCACGGCAAACTGGCTGACACTGACGGCGGCGGTGCACAAATGCTGCGCAGCTAGCGCCATTCGACGGCCAACACCGCGGTTCCTGGTGTGTCCGCTGAGCCGTGCGTGTGATCATTGCTTGTACAGCCCTCTCGCAGTGTCCGGAGCAAGTATGGTGGGTCTGACACACCGGTGTCAATGTGTTCTGTTTTCCATTTCCAGGAGTGTATTTCCATAATGCATTCATCCACTATATCACACTCATATGAGATGAATTTCCAAAAACTGTGAAACACGTAGTTTTTATTTCTAACCGGGAAACCACGTTTAAAAATTTCATAGATTTAGCTTTAAAAATGCCTTCATAATGAAATATTTTCAAAAAAAAAAAAAAAAAAATGGTTCAAATGGCTCTTAGCACTATGGGACTCAACTGCTGTGGTCATCAGTCCCCTAGAACTTAGAACTACTTAAACCTAACTAACCTAAGGACATCACACATATCCATGCCCGAGGCAGGATTGGAACCTGCGACCGTAGCAGTCGCACGGTTTTCCGGACTGCGCGCCTAGAACCGCGAGACCACCACGGCCGGCTGAAATATTTTCGAGACACATTTCACCCTCTCAGGGGTTGAATTTCCAAAAATCACTGAAACACAGATTACTTTTTTTGTAAACCAAATGTCAAAAATCAATTATCATAGCTACAGCTTTAAAAGTACTTCAGTAATTCTTTCATAACGATTTGCTTTAAAGAAAAAACTTTGCACTTACTATTTCGCCTCCGTAGCTGTTAAATTTCCAAATATGCTGAAACACGCATTTCTTTAGTTATGCCCGAGACTCCAAATACCAAGTTTCGTGAGTCTTGCTTCGATATTGCCTGAATAGCGACATATTTTACTTAAAAAGCTTCGACACCCAATTTCACCCCTAGAGGTGGAATATAAAAAAAAAATCCTTTCTTAAACAACGCCTGTCCTTCGTACTTGGGGGCTGGAGCTATCAGTGACTGAGTCAGTCGGGACATTCTCGGGTTGCCGTTTGATCTCGTCAGTCCCGTGAGACATCCGTCGCCTACCACGTCGCAGGTAGAGCGAAGTCCTGAGCCGCGGTTTTTTCAGCAGCCGACCTCAGTACTGCACTCAATTCTTGTCGATTTCGAACTGAGCCAATAGGCGACCGCCCCCCCCCCCCCCTCACCAACCAGGTCTGTTCCACGTGTTCCAGAAATAGTATTTCATTACAATTAACTCCCTGTCAGGTAGTCCTTATCTTTGCTTTTCCTGCGGTTTCTTATTAAACCAGTTCGCTCGCCGTGCTAATTATCCTAATATCAATTTCAAGACTCACGATTCCGCGCCACGGTCCCGTCCCGAGGTTGTACTGCCCGTCTGGAAATGTGTGGAATGTTGGCCGGAATCTTTGCTCGCCATACCTGTCTACACGCGCCCCCAAACACCTCACGGTACGTCCTAAGAAGACTCAACCGACAGATTATTTCCTCGCATGCATTACTACTCAAAACGTTTACATCGCCCCTGATAAAAACTACACCAGTTCTGTGATAAGTTTCAGTCAGACAGAGACATAGCAACATTGCTGGCTGATCATGAACGCAGCTGGAGGTTGCAGAATTCTGACTCAAGATTTGCTGAGCAGGTTCTGAGTGAGGGTTACAGCTACCTGCCAGAGTCTCACGTCCTTCGCTTAGCAAACGAAGTAGAAGAACTCAGTCTGCTGGAAGTCCTGGAAATTAACATACTCCTAGCCCACAGTCCAGATATAATCTTAAATGACCAGAAACAACGTAATACTTCCGCTCTTGCAAACTGCACATAATCCTCTCAGTTTTTCATTATTTCCCACACTCTCTGTTCCCTCATATTCCCCCATTTAGCTGTATTCATTGAGTTATTTGATTGAAATTCCCTATGTAATCCATACACTCTGAAGTTACAGATGTTAAGTCTTTCTTTAATTCGCAGGTACTTGTATTACTTTCCATGTTCAATACCTCTGGAAGTTGTCTCGTCAAGTACTGCTTTTATTTTACTTGGCTCCTTTATGTAGCCCAAACTGTTATATAGGCACGGTATTTGAGTATAGTGTCAATGTTTTTCCTGTTTCCTCGCTTTATATTTGAATAGCATTCAACGACTTACCTTTTCAAATTCAGTACCACCACTCTACTGTACGTTCCTCCACATTCTTCCATTTTCCTGCATTTATTCGTTTCTGTTTGTCTTATTGATATTGCTCACGTTATTAATATATTATGTGGTTGCAACTGATAATTCTTTGTTTTAATTGGTTTGTGCATCAGTGTCCATGTTCAAAATTAAACTCTTACGGGATCAACTTGGCAGGGAGGCCAGAGAACTGAGGTCATCTTATACTGAACATCGTGAGACTAATTTTCAGTCGCATTGGACTGCAAAATATGGAAAACCACACCGAAGCATGAACAGGCTGCAATCTCTCTCTCTCTCTCTCTCTCTCTCTCTCTCTCTCACTCTCTCTCATTACACAAGTAAATTTGTTTACTTTCCATGAAGAATGTAGAAACTGAAACAAGCAACAAAATATCTTCACAGACTTGCATTGAACTCTGTGGCGACATTTTTGAACATTGATTGTGAATGTACTGTGAAACTGTATGTAGACTATACATGTTTTATTAGATTCACCAAACCAATAACAACAAAATAAATGAAAATGGTGCTTTACTTTAACCGCGTACGGATTTGCGATGGATTAGTATTAGTGAAGTTGCTAAATTTCAGGTAAAATCTTTCATTAGCCGTAACTCCGTAACTAAACATTTGCGGACCTATGTTTATATAAACTTTTTTCTTTAGTTTTACTTGTAGAATAACATATTACAATATTTGAATATCTCCGTGAATCACGCTGGATAGAAACAGAAGTATCTTCCGCAAACCAGAGAAAATGCCCGTGACAACATGAAAATGGCGCTAAGCACTATGGGACTTAATATCTGAGGTCATCAGTCCCCTAGACTTGGAACTATGTACACCTCACTAACTTAAGGACATCACACACATCCATGCCCGAGGCGGGGTTCAAACCTGGGACAGTAGCAGCCGCGTGGTTCCGGACTGAAGCGCCTAGAACCGCTCGGCCACAACGGCCGGCAGGGGCAGCTAGTCTGACTAGTTACTCGTCCACCTGTGCTGCAGCAACATATTACTCACAATCAGAAGTTTTTATTTAGCTCACGTAAGGACCACGAAGGTAAGACACGAGAAACTGGGGATCATACAGAGGCATATGTTGTTGTTGTTGTGGTCTTCAGTCCTGAGACTGGTTTGATGCAGCTCTCCATGCTACTCTATCCTGTGCAAGCTTCTTCATCTCTCAGTACGTACTGCAGCCTACGTCCTTCTGAATCGGCTTGGTGTTTTCATCTCTTGGTCTCCCTCTACGATTTTTACCCTCCATGCTGCCCTCCAATATTAAATTGGTGATCCTTTGATACCTCAGAACATGTCCTACCAACCGATCCCTTCTTCTGGTCACGTTGTGCCACAAACTTCTCTTCTCCCCAATCCTATTCAACACTTCCTCATTAGTTATGTGATCTACCCATCTAATCTTAAGCATTCTTCTGTAGCACCACATTTCGAAAGCTTCTATTTTCTTCTTGTCCAAAAGATTTATCGTCCATGTTTCACTTCCATACATGGCTACACTCCATACAAATACTTTCAGAAACAACTTCCTGACACTTAAATCTATTCTCGATGTTAACAAATTTCTCTTCTTCAGAAACGCTTTCCTTGCCATTGCCAGTCTACATTATTTTGCTCCCCAAATAGCAAAACTCCTTTACTACTTTAAGTGTCTCATTTCGTAATCTAATTCCCTCAGCATCACCCGACTTAATTCGACTACATTCCATTATCCTCGTTTTGCTTTTGTTGATGTTCATCTTATATCCTCCTTCCAAGACACTGTCCATTCCATTCAACTGCTCTTCCAAGTCCTTTGCTGTCTCTGACAGAATTACGATGTCATCGGCGAACCTCAAAGTTTTTATTTCTTCTCCATGGATTTTAATACCTACTGCGAATTTTTCTTTTGTTTCCTTTAGTGCTTGCTCAATATACAGATTGAATAACATCGGGGAGAGGCTACAACCCTGTCTTACTCCCTTCCCAACCACTGCTTCCCTTTCATGTCCCTCGACTCTTATAACTGCCATCTGGTTTCTGTACAAATTGTAAATAGCCTTTCGCTCCCTGTATTTTACCCCTGCCACCTTTAGAATTTGAAAGAGAGTATTCCAGTCAACATTGTCAAAAGCCATCTCTAAGTCTACAAATGCTAGAAACGTAGGTTTGCCTTTCCTTAATCTCTCTTCTAAGATTAGTCGTATGGTCAGTATTGCCTTACGTGTTACAGTATTTCTAAGGGAACCAAACTGATTTTTCCCCAGGTCGGCTTCTACTAGTTTTTCCATTCGTCTGTAAAGAATTCGTGTTAGTATTTTGCAGCTGTGGCTTATTAAACTGATTGTTCGGTAATTTTCACATCTCTCAACACCTGCTTTCTTTGGGATTGGAATTATTATATTCTTCTTGAAGTCTGAGGGTATTTCGCCTGTTTCATACATCTTGCTCACCAGATGGTAGAGTTTTGTCAGGGCTGGCTCTCCAAAGGCCGTCAGTAGTTCCAATGGAATGTTGTCTACTCCGGGGGCCTTGTTTCGATTCAGGTCTTTCAGTGCTCTGTCAAACTCTTCACGCAATATCGTATCTCCCATTTCATCTTCATCTACATCCTCTTCCATTTCCATAATATTGTCCTCAAGTACATCGCCCTAATATAGACCCTCTATATACTCCTTCCACCTTTCTGCTTTCCCTTCTTTGCTTAGAACTGGGTTTCAATCTGAGCTCTTAACATTCATACAAGTCTTCCTCTTTTCTCCAAAGGTCTCTTTAATTTTTCTGTAGGTAGTATCTACCTTACCCCTAGTGAGATAAGCCTCTACATACTTACATTTGTCCTCTAGTCATCCCTGCTTAGCCATTTTGCACTTCCTGTTGATCTCATTTTTGAGACGTTTGTATTCCTTTTTGCCTGCTTCATTTACTACATTTTTATATTTTCTCCTTTCATCAATTAAATTCAATATTTATTCTGTTACCCAAGGATTTCTAGTAGCCCTCGTCTTTTTACCTACTTCATCCTCTGCTGCCTTCACTACTTCATCCCTCAAAGCTACCCATTCTTCTTCTACTGTATTTCTTTCCCCCATTCCTGTCAATTGTTCCCTTATGCTCTCCCTGAACCTCTGTACAACCTCTGGTTCTTTCAGTTTATCCAGATCCCATCTCCTTAAATTCCCACCTTTTTGCAGTTTCTTCAGTTTTAATCTACAGGTCATAACCAATAGATTGTGGTCATAGTCCACATCTGCCCCTCGAAATGTCTTACAATTTAAAACCTGGTTCCTAAATCTCTATCTTATCATTATATAATCTATCTGATACCTTTTAGTATCTCCAGAATTCTTCCATGTATACAACCTTCTTTCATGATTCTTAAACCGTTAGCTTATAGACTGTCGTTTTTCTGTCGTTATATCTGCAAGTGCAACAGGAAGGGAATCGACCAGTGGTGGTACAGGGTACCCTCCACCGCGCACCGTACGGTCGCTTCCGGTGTGGCTATGTAGATGTAGATGCAGATGCAGATGCAGAAGTATGATATTACCCGGGGCTTCCAGATCGCGAAACACTTGCATTGGCACCAGTTTGCTTAAACCGCAGGAATTTCTACAACACTGTACTTTCGTTGCTATTATCCTACTACAACAGCCTTCCTGCTGCAAAGCTACAATTACAGCACTTTTTTTTCAGTCTCTTGCTTCCACCCCATTATGAGGTAATAGGGTATGAACCTAGACAAGCTATACAATCACACTCCTAGATGCGCACTGCTTACCTTGAATTAATGCGAACTGGTTGGTACACACTCATCTGAAGGAATGAAGCCTACACCAGTAGAACCGTCTTACGTAAAGGCACGTCAGTGTTGTGTGTACTTGTCAGGACCCTCGTACGCGAACAACCAGTCAAATCCATAACACAGGCGCGTAGTCGTTCCATGTTTATACCTGTTTTATAATAGAATACTCAAACCGAAATCACCGGTTATGACCACAAATGTGATAGGTGATCGAAAGCTTTTCAGCCGGCCGCAGTGGCCGGGCGGTTCTAGGCGCTTCAGTCTAAGCGCAGTTCTAAGTTCTAGGGGACTGATGACCTCAGATGTTAGACCGATGACCGTCGCAGTCTGGTCCCTTCAATCTCACAAACCAACCAACCTCAGATATTAAGTCCCATAGCGCTCACAGCCATTTGAACCATTTCTTATTAAACTTTTCATCGGTAATCTATAAAGCGCCAACGTAACTGATATAGGCATGCGTATTCAAATACAGAGGTATGTAAACATGCAGAATACGGCGCTGCCGTCCGCAACGCATATATAACACAAGTATCTGGCGCAGTTGTTAGATCGGTTACTCCTGCTGCAAAGGCAGGTTATCAAGATTGCGTGAGTCTGAACGCGGTGTTATAGTCGGCGCACGAGCGATGGGACACAGCATCTCCGAGGTAGCGAAGAAGTGGGATTCTTCCCGTACGACCATTTCACGAGTGCGCCGTGAATATCAGGAATCCGGTGAAACATCAAACCTCCGACATCGCTGCGGCCGGAAAAAGATCCTGCAAGACCGGGATCAATGACGACCGAATAGAATCGTTCAACGTGACAGAAGTGCAACCCTTCCGCAAATTGCTGCAGATTTCAGTGCTGGGCTATCAACAGCGTGCTAACCATTTAACGAAACGTCACCGATATGGGGTTCCGGAGCCGAAGGCTCACTCGTGTACCCTTGATCACTGCACGACACAGAGCTTTACACATCGCCTGGATCCGTCAACAACGACATTGGAGTGTTCATGACTGGAAACAAGTTGCCTGGTCGCATGAGTCTCGTTTCAAATTGTGTCGACTGGATGGACGTGTACAGTTATGGAGACAACCCCATGAATCCACGCCGGCCGGGGTGGCCGGGCGGTTCCAGGCGCTACAGTCTGGAACCGCGCGACCGCTACGGTCGCAGGTTCGAATCCTGCCTCGGGCATGGATGTGTGTGATGTCCTTAGGTTAGTTAGGTTTAACTGGTTCTAAGTTCTAGGGGACTGATGACTTCAGAAGTCCCATAGTGGTGAGAGCCATTTGAACCATTTTTGAACCATAAATCCATGTCAAGCTGGTGGAGGCTCTGCAGTGGTGTAGGGCGCGTGCAGTTGGAGTGATATCGAACCCCTGATACGTCTAGATATGACATGCAAGTAAGCATCCTGTTTGCTCATCTGCATCCATTCATGTCCGTTTTGCATTCCGACGGACTTGGGCAATTCCAGCAAGACAATGCGACAACCCACACGCCCAGAATTGCTACAGAGTGGCTCCAGGAACACTCTTATGAGTAAACACTTTGTCTGGCCACCAAACTTCCCAGACATGAACATTATTGAGCATTTCTGCGATGCCTTGCAACGTGCTGTTCAGAAGAGGTCTCCACCCCCTTGTATTCTTATAGGTTTATGGACAGCCCTGCAGGATTCCTGGTGACAGTTCCCTCTGGCATTACTTCAGACATCAGACGAGTCATGACACGTTTTGTTGCGCCACTTCTGCGTGTTCGCGGGGGCTATGCACGATATTAGGCAGGTGTACCAGTTTCTTTGGCACTCCCATGTATCTTTCTCCTGCAGTTACCATGGCGGGAGAAAGTCAGGAAGATTCAGACGGGGGCATTCTGACAGTGGGTGTCCCCTGGCAGTGTTCTCCAATGAAACAAGGCATTGAGCAAGTGATAGTCACAACATCACTACGCTCCACCAGTTGCCATCAGATGGCGAAGAACGCACTGTGTAAGAACTGTCACGTCGCAAAGGTCGCTGACGTGCAGATGCTCGAATTAACGACGAGGGCCGGTGTGCTGGCCAGCGTGGGTGTGCTTTTTAGGCGTTTTCCACATCCCGCTAGGTGAATACCGGGCTGGTCCCCATGTCCCGGCTCAGTTATACGCCTTGCAGACATTTGACACATATTCGCACTATTTCTTGATTTTCACTAGATACAGACAGCTGGGGTACACTGTTTCCATTCCAGGGGGTATGGGGTGGTGGCAAGAAGGGCATACGGCCACACCTTAAAATTAGCCATGCCAAATCCGTACTTAACCCTGCCGACCCTGCACACGGCTGCAGTATCGTCGACAAAATGCAATTTCAATGGCCCATGTAGACACACCTGTGAGCCGCCCTCACTCAGCTAACGCTGGCGTGGAGCTGTGCGAGTTGGCCGACGTCACTTCTCGTTATTTTACGGGCGTTGACTGAAAAGCAACGCCTTTACCTTCGTAACTGTACAACAGTTGACAGCATTGGTGTGCGGCAGGTACTGTTCGGCAGCCTTTTCTCTACAACTCCAGAAAAAGAAATGAAAGACGCAGCTCCCAGCTGGAAAAATCATGGCCACACGCTCTTGTCAAATGTCGCTTGTACCGGCAATTTCTCTCTAAGTGATAGGATGATCGTCCTGTATCAAACTGTCAGTATTCTGAAACTTCCTGGCAGATTAAAACTGTGTGCCCGACCGAGACTCGAACTCGGGACCTTTGCCTTTCGCGGGCAAGTGCTCTACCAGGAGGTTCGCAGGAGAGCTTCTGTAAAGTTTGGAAAGTAGGAGACGAGGTACTGGCAGAAGTACAGCTGTGAGTACCGGGCGTGAGTCGTGCATCGGTAGCTCATATGGTAGAGCACTTGCCGCGAAAGGCAAAGGTCCCGAGTTCGAGTCTTGGTCGGGCACACAGTTTTAATCTGCCAGGAAGCTTCATATCAGCGCACACTCCGCTGCAGAGTGAAAATCTCATTCTGTCAGTATTCAGCTTGTGAAACTTTGTGGTTGCTGTCACGCAGGTCAGATGTTACTGCTTCAACGTCTCTAAACTCGCCCAACGACACACAGAAGTCACACCAACACGATCCCCATCAACTGATTTCATTCTCTGATGAATCCTCTTTGGGGTGATAGCTTCTGCTGCCAAGAATGCAATGACTGCACGTTATTTTAATGGTCTTGACGGACCGACTGCGCAGGGTTCCTTACTTTACACTGTAACAACACGACCGTTCAAGACTAAGGCTTCCCCTCCAACTGGAGCTGTAGAGAAGAGGCTACGGAACAAGCCAGTACCTGCCGCACACCAATGCTGCCAACTGTTGAACAGTTACGGCGGTGGACGCATTACTCTTAAGTCAACCCTCGTACCTTCAGTAGCCGTCGCGGCTCGTCCAATACAAAATAAATTCCGCAGTATTTCGGCAACATGTTACGACAGATTGAACCAATGAGAGACAAGAACGCCCTCTACGTCAATAGCATAGCTAGCGAGATGCCATACTGTACCCGTTGTTTTCGCCTGAAGCCGGTATTTGGTGGGTTTTATGTTACAGATTACACCCTATGAGTATGTGCTGTTTCTAAGACTTCTCGAAAGCGCGTCGTTATTCGTACCATTTGTTGTAATAACATGACGGGAAACGTCATATTGGTTGTAGAAGACTTTTCATAGTTTGCGGGTTGTGACTCACCTGTTTTGAATGCACGCCATTTGAAGGAAATGGCACAAATAAGTCCGTCCATATGTGACGATCGCAAATCTTGCAGTATGTTAAATTTTTTTCAGATGATGCTCAAAAGAGTGGAACGCAAAAATAAAAGTATTGTTTATTCAGCAACCGAGACTGTTTTTCTTTCGGAACATTGAATATTTACTATATATGTGTGGTGTCAGTTCTGTCAGACATGTTCGAGAGAACGGGTACCACACAGACACAAGGTCTTTGGAAATTCCCATCACAATCTTCTAGGACTTGTCGATGGAAGTGAGTGCATAATATTCTGAATAGGAACCCACGTCCGGAAACGTACCGTTTCTGAGCTACTACCATTCCGGAAGGAGTGTTATAACATCTTGGTAACGCGGCCACTTTCACAGGTAACGACCCGAGTTAAGTGCCGGCCGCGGTGGTCTCGCGGTTAAGGCGCTCAGTCCGGAACCGCGTGACTGCTACGGTCGCAGGTTCGAATCCTGCCTCGGGCATGGATGTGTGTGATGTCCTTAGGTTAGTTAGATTTAAGTAGTTCTAAGTTCTAGGGGACTGATGACCACAGATGTTAAGTCCCAAAGTGCTCAGTGCCATTTGAACCATTTGAACCCGAGTTAAGCACCCATCACCTTTACTACTCTGTTATTTATACCTACCTGTTTTCAAACGGCTGCAAGATCGAAACGGTACGTTTCAAGACGTGGGTTCCTGTTCAAGATAATATGTAATCACTCGCATTTACAAGCCCTAGAAGTTTGTAATGGGAGTTTCCGAACACCATGTATTGTAAATATGTAACCCACCAGGTTAGCTGGGAGCGTTAATGCTCTGCTTCCTGGACTCGGGTAGGTGCGCCGGATTAACGACGAGGGCCGGTGTGCCGGCCGGCCTCGATGTGGTTTTTAGGCAGTTTTCCACATTCCTCTAGGTGAATACCAGGCTGGTCGCCACGTCCCGCCTCATTTCCACGACTCACAGGCATTTGCAACTCAGCCACACTTCCATGTTTTACACTGGACACAAACAGATGGGGTACTCTGATTCCATCCCAGGGGGGGGGGGGGGGGGGGGGGGGGTACGGGGTGGCGGCAGGAAGGGCATCCAGCCACCCCTACACATTAACATGCCAAATCCGATTTATCCACGCCAGCTCCGCGCACAAAGGCGCAAGCGATAGCGATGTATTGTAAATTTGTAATCTTGAGTGCTATGATGCACTCAGTGTGAATGCACAATAGACTTGGAGCGTCTTGCGGGCGTACAGGAAATACAGCGAGCGAATGATGCAGATGGACAGGGATTAGTTGAGAATTTGGGTCGGACAGAAAGTCTGCTCGGGTAGCGTAAGTGGTTGAGTTACCACTCGCGTAAAGCGGCAAATTGGGGTTCGAGTCTTAGCCCAGCACAAATTTTCAGCTTTCGCCACCGAATTACATCAGTGTCCAATCGCGACTAATTCCAAAACGTTGAACATACATCAGAGTGTGTTGTCCTTGATACGGTGTGTTATAATTAAATGTCAGTTAATAACATATCGACGATTAAAGCCTTCAAAACATAATAACATTAGATGCAAGGTAACTTCTATTTCAAATCCAGCATGTTATACACAGTGGTGGTGACTGCTTTGAAGGTCAGTAAAACTTTGAAACACGTATCCATTTTCTACGAGCTGTAAGTAAACATTCGCCGTTATTAAAGTTCCAATGTAAATGAAGAATCAGTTTTCAGCACGTTTTTATTAGATCGGTTTCTAGTCTGCTTGTTCCGTACAAGTTTCGCAATTGATTTTGAACTAATTTCCACATAAGCTAAAGATCTGAAACTTTCAAAATATCTAATTACTGGATGACGCTGCAACATTAATTCGCATCAGAGCCTAGTGTATAACGGAGGGTACTTTGTTTTTCCTTCTTCCTGTCTGTTCGGTCCAAAGTTTGCAACTGATCGTAAATTAACCTCCTTTTAAGGTAAAGACCTGAAACTTTCAACTTAGCGCTGTTAACTCGCTTCGTTTTCTGCTGGTGTGGCGGAAATTACTCGGTGCAGCGCTGTTGTTTCCCCGTTCTCTTGTTGCAGTCGCGAGTGTTTCGCAATTACGAGCGACTGCTGTTAAGCTTCCGTGTGTGCTCCGTCCTCTCTCATTTTTACATTTGGGGTCTCTCTGGCAGATATACATTGGAGGGAGCAACGCATTACTTGGCTCAGTTCAAGGTAAACTGAAATAAACCTCAAATTTGCGACGTGTCTCTGTTGCAATCTCATCAAAATGTTTCAAATCAGTTGAAGAAATTCACGTGCACAAGACTACAAAGCAGAAAATTATTATTTAAATAAAAATCTTTTCAATACGAGGGCTATCCGCAAAGTACATTACGTTTTGGAATTAAAAATAAAGTATTGGAATTTTTTTATTTTATACAGATGAAAGCCACACTTCAATACTACTTTTCTACATAGTTGCTATTTAAATGAAGGCACTTATCTTAGCGATGGACGAGCTTGGAAATTCCTTCCTCGTAAACTTCGGCCGCCTGCGCTTTCAACCACGTGGTTACCTCTTCTTGAAGCTGTGCGTCGTCATCAAAACGCTGCACAGCCAACCACTTCTTCATTGCTGGGAATAAGTGGAAGTCGCTCGGTGCCAGGTCGGGACTGTACGGCGGATGAGGAAACACCTCCCACTTCAAAGATTCGAGAACTTCACGAGTGGCATTTGCCGTGTGGGCCCGGGCGTTGTCGTGAATCGGCAAGATCTTTGAGCCCAACTTTCCCCTGCACTTGTTTTGTATTGCCCTTCTGAGGTTGTGCAGAGAGTGGAAATACCTTTGAGAGTTTATTGTAGCGCCTCTTTCCAGGAAATCCACAAAAATCACACCTTTTCTGTCCCAAAAGACAATCGCCACGTGGTTGAAGGCGCAGGCGGCCGAATTTTACGACGAAGGAATTTTCAAGCTCGTCCATCGCTACGATAAGTGCCTTAATTTAAATGGCAACTATGTAGAAAAGTAGTATTTAAGTGTGGCTTTCGTCTGTATATAATTTTAAAAAATCCCAATACTTTATTTTTAATTCCAAAACGTAACGTACTTCGTGGATAGCCCTCGTATAACGCGCTTTTCACATAAAAAGAAAATTCAATCAACATGCAAAGGTCCAACAGTGTCAAATGTTTTCATTCAACAACTTGCGCAAACAGTTTTCACTCAAATGAATAAATATAGATCTGACAAGATGACTAACAGAAATGGTATAAGACTCGTCACTGTGTGTCGATCCTCCAATCTTCAGATAATGGCAACATTTTACAAACACAAGCCTAGTAAACAGAAGATTTGGCAATCACCAGGCAATGTGCGCGGAGAGAAACAGATGTTCGCGGATGATGCTGTAGTGTACAGAGAAGTTGCAGCATTAGAAAATTGTAGCGAAATGCAGGAAGATCTGCAGCAGATAGGCACTTGGTGCAGGGAGTGGCAACTGACCCTTAGCATAGACAAATGTAATGTATTGCGAATACATAGAAAGAAGGATCCTTTATTGTACGGTTATACGATAGCGGAATACACACTGGTAGCAGTTACTTCTGTAAAATATCTGGGAGTATGCGTGCGGAACGATTTGAAGTGGAATGATCATATAAAACTAATTGTTGGTAAGGCGGGTGCCAGGTTGAGATTCATTGGGAGAGTCCTTAGAAAATGTAGTTCATTAACAAAGGAGGTGGCTTACAAAACACTCGTTCGACCTATACTTGAGATTGCTCGTCAGTGTGTGATCCGTACCAGGTCGGGTTGACAGAGGAGATAGAGAAGACCCAAAGAAGAGCGGCGCGTTTCGTCACAGGGTTATTTGGTAAGGGTGATAGCGTTACGGAGATGTTTAGCAAACTCAAGTAGCAGACTCTGCAAGAGAGTTGCTGTGCATCGCGGTGTAGCTTGCTGTCCAGGTTTCGAGAGGGTGCGTTTCTGGATGAGGTATCGAATATATTGCTTCCCCTCCCTAGGAGATCACGAATGTAAAATTAGAGAGATTGGAGCGCGCACGGAGGCTTTCAGACAGTAATTCTTCCCGCGAACCATACGCGACTGGAACAGGAAAGGGAGGTAATATCAGTGGCACGTAAAGTGCCCTGCGCCACACACCGTTGGGTGGCTTGCGGAGTATAAATGTAGACGTAGATGTAGATGTAGATCATGCAGCAATTTCTGAGAGAGCAGTTAAGGAAATAATGAATGTTAAAGCACAGAGAGGCGCCAGGTTTTACTCGGATCGTTACCTCTCCAAGATCAAAATGAATTTCATCCATCCATCTACATTACGGCCATGAAAACCGGAAATAAAATTCGTAAATACGACATTGCGATGCTCAAAATCAATCAAAACGTATTGGAACAATACCACCAGCAACTGACATTTGAAACCCATAAGCCGCTCGTTGTGGCCGACAGGTTCTAGGCGCTTCAGTCCGGAACCGCGCGACTGCTACGGTCGCAGGTTCGAATCCTGCCTCGGGCATGGATGTGTGCGATGTCCTTAGGTTATTTAGGTTTAAGTAGTTGCAAGTTCTAGGGGACTGATGACCTCAGATGTTGTCCCATAGTGTTCAGAGCCATTTGACCCATTGTTTTGAAGCCCATAAATGGACGAACATCGCCTCCAAGTTCCAAGAGCAGCTAATACTGCAACCATGACAGTTAAAGAGAGAAAGCACAGATGGTGGAATGATGCTCGTGATGAGGTGGTGGCTCAAAGAACAAATACATAGAAAAAGTGGAACTCGACCAGGATGTATTCCATGAAGTTCGAAAATATGCAGCCAGAACTCTACGAAGGGCTAAGCGATTGTATGAAAAAGAGCAGTTAAAACAGATCGATCAGGATTTCCGGAAAAACAATGCCAGAGACTTCTATCAGACGTTCAAGTCGATTCTGAAAGGATACTAAGCCCCTAGTCTTTGTCTTAGAGACGAAAATGGAAAGCTCTGGCTGACCAACAAAAAAACTGCACCATAATGTCTAGTTATTTTGAAAACCTACTTAGTTGTGATGAACCGAAAGAAAGATTCCTTGTTTGTGCCCTGATCCACAAACTACCCAACTCATCTCCGCCTAGCCAAGAAGAGATCAAAGAGATCATCAACAACCTTAAGAATAATAAGGCAGCTGAAGAGGATTCAATAGTGGCCGAACTACTGAAGCTGAAAAATAATGGAATTCTAGATGTACTAGTCCAACTTTTTGAAGAGATCTGCAGAACTGAGATGATACTAACTGAATGGCAGTCAGCTTTAATCCATCCTCTACACAAAAAAGGCATCTCATTAGTATCTCCGAAGCGATACAGAACAGAACAGAAGGTCATCTTGACCAACTGACTGGGGAATATCAAGTTCGTTTCCGAAAGGGCTGTTCTTGCCCAGAACAGATCTTTAACCTGAAGTACATCATCAGGTACAAAAAAAACTGGAGGAAATAACTACGTGGTCGTGTTTGTCGATTTTCAGAAGGCATATGACCCCGTCGACCGACAGGGATTAATGAAAATTTTGGACGAGTTTGGGGTGGATGATACATCAAGAAAACTGATCAAAGAAACTCTAACACAGTGTCAAGAATAAAATTTATGGATGAGATATCGACACCCTTTACAATCAGAACAGGCGTAAGATACGGAGATGGGCAATTCCCACTCCTTTTCAACTGCGTCTTGGAAAAGGTTATTGCAGGGTGGAGAAAGTTGTTAGCCCAAGAAGAAACAAATGAAGAGCGGTTCAAGGTTGGTCCTAAAAAGAAAGGGGTGTACATTGACTGCCTGGCCTTTGCGGATGACATGGCCATTTTTGCTAACAACATAGAGTCAGCACTCAACAAGATCAATAGGATGTCAGAAATAGTTGGAAAAAGTTGGACTCCAGATCTCTATTCAAAAGACAAAATACATGACGAACATCAGCAATATACAGGACAAAGTACATCTGGATTAGTGCTACTAATTGAGAAAAAGGAATTATTGATAACATATCATCAGCATTAGAGTCGTAAAAAAATTTTGATGAGAGGGATGATCTTTTGAAAATAATCCAAATTCGTAACAAACAGAATGCAATCGTTCAGTTTTTACCCCGCGGAAAATTACAAAAAATGTTCAGATGTGTGTGAAATCTTATGGGACTTAACTGCTAAGGTCATCAGTCTCTAAGCTTACACACTACTTAACCTAAATTATCCTAAGGACAAACATACCCATGCCCGAGGGAGGACTCGAACCTCCGCCGGGACCAGCCGCGCAGTCCATGACTGCAGCGCCTTAGACCGCTCGGGGAAAATTTCATTTTACCCCTGAGGGGGTAATTACCCCTCAGGTGTTCTACGTGCTCTACCAATAAAACGCAATCTTTGGTTCGCCTTCCTCACAACGTTTTCTATGTGTTCTTTCCAGTTTAACTTGTTCGTAACTGCAATTATTTAGTTGATTTGATTGATTTATCGTGGAACCGCAGTTTAACGGATTCTTTGTAGCACTTTTCATTATTTAGCGTCAGTTACCCATTTTAGCACAGTACAGATATGATCTCTAAATCCTTTTTTCAACTTGTTTTGATGTTTTGGTGACTTCACGATAAATCACAGCATCATATGCAAACAACCTGAGGCGGCTGCTCAGATTGTCTTCTAAATCGTTTTGTATAGAAAAGGAAGAGCAGACGGCATATAACAATAACTTGGGGCACGCCAGAATCACTTCTGTTTTACTCAGCGAGATTCTACACGTACATCCATACTCCGCAAGCCACCTGACGGTGTGTAGCGGAGGATACCTTGAGAACCTCTATCGGTTCTCCCTTCTGTTCCAGTCTCGTATTGTTCGTGGAAAGAAGGATTGTCGGTATGCTTCTGTGTGGGCTCTAATCTCTCTGATTTTATCCTCATGGTCTCTTCGAAAGATATACGTAGGAGGGAGCAATATACAGCTTGACTCCTCGGTGAAGGTAAGTTCTCGAAACTTCAACAAAAGCCCGTACGGAGCTACTGAGCGTCTCTCCTGCAGAGTCTTCCACTGGAGTTTATCTATCATATCCGTAACGCTTTCGCGATTACTAAATGATCCTGTAACGAAGCGCTCTGCTCTCCGTTGGATCTTCTCTGTCTCTTCTATCAACCCTATCTGGTACGGATCCCACACCGCCGAGCAGTACTCAAGCAGTGGGCGAACAAGCGTACTGTAACCTACTTCCTTTGTTATCGGATTACATTTCCTTAGCATTCTTCCAATGAATCTCAGTCTGGCATCTGCTTTACCGACGATCAACTTTATATGATCATTCCATTTTAAATCATTCCGAATGCGTACTCCCAGAAAATTTATTGAATTAACTGCTTCCAGTTGCTGACCTGCTATTTTGTAGCTAAATGATAAGGGATCTATCTTTCTATGTATTCGCAGCACATTAGACTTCTCTAGAGTGAGATTCAATTGCCATTCCCTGCACCATGCGTCAGTTCGCTGCAGATCTTCCTGCATTTCGGTACAATTTTCCATTGTTACAACCTCTCGATATACCACAGCATCATCCGCAAAAAGCCTCAGTGAACTTCCGATGTCATCCACAAGGTCATTTATGTATATTGTGAATAGCAACGGTCCTACGACACTCCCCTGCGACACACCTGAAATCACTCTTACTTCGGAAGACGTCTCTCCATTCAGAATGAAATGCTACGTTCTGTTATCTAGGAACTCTTCAATCCAATCACACAATTGGTCTGATAGTCCATATGCTCTTTCTTTGTTCATTAAACGACTGTGGGGAACTGTATCGAATGCCTTGCAGAAGTCAAGAAACACGGCATCTACCTGTGAACCCGTGTCTATGGCCCTCTGAGTCTCGTCGACGAATAGCGCCAGCTGGGCTTCACACGAGCGTCTTTTTCGAAACCCATGCTGATTCCTACAGGGTAGATTTCTGGTCTCCAGAAAAGTCATTATACTCGAACATAATGCGTGTTCCAAAATTCTACATCTGATCGACGTTAGAGATATAGGTCTATAGTTCTGCACATCTGTTCGACGTCCCTTCTTGAAAACGGGGATGACTTTCCGTCAACTACTACGTAGTGTGAACTCTCTGACTGGGAATCACGAATTCAGTCGCATAACTGAGACGAGTATTCCGCAAGCAGGTAATGTGATTACAAGCCGCTTGTGAGGTACGGAAGAAGGTGTTTGCTTTTTGCTCCTAAAAAAAAAGCCACGTGTTATTTTGCTGTTGATTCGCGTGACTGGCGGGTTGTTGTTATGGGACCGGTTGCATCAGTGTGTTGTATACTGTATGCGAAGCACATAAACGCTCCCCATTAGCGATCAGGCGGTATACGCCCGCAGCGCTTGCCGCCCGCTACACTACACATAACGCCAGGTCCCGGCGGCGACATTCCCATAATGCGGCTGGAGCCGTGTCTAACGGGACTTTTCGCTGTTCCCTACGAGACTACGCACTAGTGCTGGAATTCCAGGCCTGTGAGCTTGACCAGCCCGGGTGTTAGCCGGCACAGCACGTGCGCTGGCCGCCCGCAGGGGACGCGGTGGTGGCAACAGCCGCACGAAAACAAACGGATCATTCGGCTGCTGGAAGACAATCGACTCTTTCGGTTGTACATTTACGTATCCAATGAATTATTCCTGCTTTCATATGAGGCTCTATGGATTGCGTGGTAACAACCAATTTCATTTTAGTGTCTAGGTCTTGCTCTTGTTCCAGCTTTGACATCCTGCCGGTATCTTCTGACAAGGGAACCTCCCCATCGCACCCCCCTCAGATTTAATCATAAGTTGGCACAGTGGATAGGCCTCGAAAAACTGAACACCGGTCAATCGAGAAAACAGGAGGAAGTTATGTGGAACTATGAAAAAAATAAGCAAAATATACAAACTGAGTAGTCCATGTGCAATATAGGCAACATCAAGGATTCTACGTTCATAAGGGCGCCGTAGTCCCGTGGTTAGCATGAGCGGCTGCGCAACGAGAGGTCCTTGGTTCAAGTCTTCTTTCGATTGAAAATTTTATTTTCGCAAAGTTATGATCTGTCCGTTCGTTCATTGACGTCTCTGTTCACTGTAATAAGTTTAGTGTCTGTGTTTTGCGACCTCACCGCAAAACCGTGAGATTAGTAGACGAAAGGACGTGCCTCTCCAATGGGAACCGAAAACATTTGATTGCAAGGCCATAGGTCAACCGATTCCTCCACAGGAAAACACGTCTGATATATTCTATATGTCACTGGTGACGGCATGTGCGTCAGATGACAGGAATAGGTTGTCGTCCCACCTAACTTGGACACTTGGCGAATGGGTAAAAAGATTCTTCTAGCTTGCCCGATTTAAGTTTTCTTGTGGATGTGATAATCACTTCCAAAAAAGTGATGAAAACGTAAGAGTTTGTCACATAAACTGCAACAAATGAATGCAACAGTTTCTCGAAACATATGTTTTTAACGTTTTCAAGTTTTTCCGTTTGTAGACCGTCAAGTCCTGCATATTCCAAGCAAATCTGAACATGTCCTGGAATTTTGGAAAACTAAGTTGGTTCTGTGTGAGTGCCTGAACTTTGATAATTGTTACACTATCACGCGAACAATACTGCAGTGTGTACCTCTGCAGCTTCGCAAAATAATTGTCTGATAATAAATAATTAAACTTTTCACTCGAGGAAGACTTGAACCGAGGACTTCTCGTTCCGCAGCTGCTCACGCTAGCCACAGGACCACGGCATTGCTGAGCTCACTGGTTCCTTGATGTTGCCTATGTTGCTCATGGACTACTCAGTCTGTATATTTTTCTTATTTTTTCATAGTTCCACACAACTTCTTCCTGTTTTCTCGATTGATCGGTGTTCAGTTTTTCAAGGCCTATCCAACGTGCCAACTTATAACTAAATCTCAGGGGGTTGGGATGGGGAGATTCCCTTGTGAGCCCACCAAGAAGAGCCTGTTTATGCTCTTCCGGCATAAGTCCTCTCCGTCTTTCGGACGTTGAGGTCATTTTAAAACCTTGTTCACCAATGTTCTAAATTTGTTCCTGTCAGGAATTTCTCTCTCTAAGATACCAGTCTGCCTAAGATCTTTTTCACACTCTTCGAACCATCTTGGCCTTCCTTTCTTAGATTGGATCAAACTCCACATTTTTCTTATTAGTCGGTCACCGTCCATCCTCATGAGATGACTAAAATAACAATCGTGTTGTGACCTCCCCTCCTCTCTTTGCTCCGTTCCTTTCACTGATCTTTCCTCTTCTTTCTTCCTTCTTCGTACCGCGGCTATATCTCAGGGTTTTCAATGCAGGAATGTAGTGAGAAGGGGGCACGTGGGTGTGGTGGTTCACGATATCGCAGTGCTGTGGGAGAGCGTCACTCGTGCCTCTGGTTTGAGAAGACTCATGACAGAGCTATGAACACTTCTCAAAAGAAAAACAAGTACGTGCTCTCTTTTCTTTTAAAACTTGTAATGGTACTTGAATTACGCAACCATTACGGCATCTCACCTGAACCTCTCGGTACCAACAATATTCTACTGTGTTTCTGTAAAGTAGTTAACAAATTTCTGAGACAACATTCAGATTTGATTTCATTAATGTAGAGATACAGGGTGTTTCAAAAATGACCGGTATATTTGATGGCGCTGCGGTCTGGGAAACTCTATAGTACGATATTTTCCACATATCCACCATGCGTAGCAATAATATGGCGTAGTCTCTGAATGAAATTACCCGAAACCTTTGACAACGTGTCTGGCGGATTGGCTTCACATGCAGATGAGATGTACTGCTTCAGCTGTTCAATTGTTTCTGGATTCTGGCGGTACACCTGGTCTTTCAAGTGTCCCCACAGAAAGAAGTCACAGGGGTTCATGTCTGGCGAATAGGGAGGCCAATCCACGCCGCCTCCTGTATATTTCGGATAGCCAAAAGCAATCACACGATCATCGAAATATTCATTCAGGAAATTAAAGACGTCGGCCGTGCGATGTGGCCGGGCACCATCTTGCATAAACCACGAGGTGTTCGCAGTGTCGTCTAAGGCAGTTTGTAGCGCCACAAATTCACGAAGAATGTCAACATAGCCTGATGCAGTAATCGTTTCGGATATGAAAAATGGACCAATGATTCCTTTGGAAGAAATGGCGGCCCAGACCAGTACTTTTTGAGGATGCAGGGACGATGGGACTGCAACATGGGGCTTTTCGGTTCCCCATATGCGCCAGTTCTGTTTATTGACGAAGCCGTCCAGGTAAAAATAAGCTTCGTCAATAAACCAAATGCTGCCCACATGCATATCACCATCATCAATCCTGTGCACTATATCGTTAGCGACTGTCTCTCGTGCAGCAATGGTAGCGGCGCTGAGAGGTTGCCACGTTTGAATTTTGTATGGATAGAGATGTAAACTCTGGCGCATGAGACGACACGTGGACGTTGGCGTCATTTGGACCGCAGCTGTAACACGGCGAACGGAAACCCGAGGCCGCTGTTGGATCACCTGCTGCACTAGCTGCACGTTGCCCTCTGTGGTTGCCGTACGCGGTCGCCCTACCTTTCCAGCACGTTCATCCGTCACGTTCCCAGTCTGTTGAAATTTTTCAAACAAATCCTTTATTGTCTCACTTTTCGGTCCTTTGGTTACATTAAACCTCCGTTGAAAACTTCGTCTTGTTGCAACAACACTGTGTTCTAGGCGGTGGAATTCCAACACCAATATGTGTATTTTCGTGTTGTGAAGTGCGTAACAGAAATTTGACAACTGTCGATCTTGTTTCGTTTTCCAGCTCTACTATCAGTACGCTATTTCCGAATGTGTACTTACGAAACCCCCGACACAACCACAATTTGTACCCCGTGTTTCATTTAGGGTTTACTGAAGCGGAGGGTACATCGTTCAAGTGAAGAACACGACGGTAATGCCAGTGGAAACGAAGAAGTCGACTTACGACACACTCGTATTCCGTACTGTACTTAGGCAACACACTTCGAATGAGCTTTTAATTTGTATCGGGTATTTCATTTACGGTTTAGTGAAACAGGCGATACAGGACAGCAGTGCAACTTAAAACTAAGAAATCGACGTACGCTAAACTTGTATCCCGTACTGCACTTACACAATTTAGTTCGAAAGAGTTTCGAGAAGCAATTGTAATACATGTAACGTGATGTATTCTTTACTAATAATATATGTTATTCATTTCTTTCCATTGTATTTTGCGGAGAAATACTAAGATGTAAACGCCCGATATCGTTAACGTGAAAATACTACTAGCCCTTATACAGGGTGTTACAAAAAGGTACGGTCAAACTTTCAGGAAACATTCCTCACACACAAAGAAAGAAAATATGTTATATGGACATGTGTCCGGAAACGCTTACTTTCCATGTTAGAGCTCATTTTATTACTTCTCTTCAAATCAAATTAATCATGGAATGGAAACACACAGCAACAGAACGTACCAGCGTGATATCAAACACTTGTTACAGGAAATGTTCAATATGTCCTCCGTTAGCGAGGATACATGCATCCACCCTCCGCCGCATGGAATCCCTGATGCGCTGATGCAGCCCTGGAGAATGGCGTATTGTATCACAGCCGTCCACAATACGAGCACGAAGAGACTCTACATTTGGTACCGGGGTTGCGTAGACAAGAGCTTTCAAATGCCCCCATAAATGAAAGTCAACAGGGTTGAGGTCAGGAGAGCGTGGAGGCCGTGGAATTGGTCCGCCTCGACCAATCCATCGGTCACCGAATCTGTTGTTGAGACGTGTACGAACACTTCGACTGAAATGTGCAGGAGCTCCATCGTGCATGAACCACATGTTGTGTCGTACTTGTAAAGGCACATGTTCTAGCAGCACAGGTAGAGTATCCGGTATGAAATCATGATAACGTGCTCCATTGAGGGTAGGTGGAAGAACATGGGGCCCAATCGAGACATCACCAACAATGCCTGCCCAAACGTTCACAGAAAAACTGTGTTGATGACGTGATTGCACAACTGCGTGCTTATTCTCGTCAGCCCACACATGTTGATTGTGAAAATTTACAATTTGATCACGTTGGAATGAAGCCTCATCCGTAAAGAGGACATTTGCACTGAAATGAGGATTGACACATTGTCGGATGAATCATTCGCAGAAGTGTACCCATGAAGGCCAATCAGCTGCTGATAGTGCCGGCACACGCTGTACATGGTACCGAAACAACTGGTTCTCCCGTAGCACTCTCCATACAGTGACGTGGTCAACGTTAGCTCGTACACCAGCAACTTCTCTGACGCTGACATTAGGGTTATCGTCAACTGCACGAAGAATTGCCTCGTCCATTGCAGGTGTCCTCGTCGTTCTAGGTCTTCCCCAGTCGCGAGTCACAGGCTGGACTGTTCCGTGCTCCCGAAGACGCCGATCAATTGCTTCGAACGTCTTCCTGTCTGGACACCTTCGTTCTGGAAATCTGACTCGATACAAACATACCGCACCACGGCTATTGCCCCGTGCTAATCCGTACATCAAATGGGCATCTGCCAACTCCGCATTTGTAAACATTGCACTGACTGTAAAACCACGTTCTTGATTAACACTAACCTGTTGATGCTACGTACTGATATGCTTGACGCTAGTACTGTAGAGAAATGAGTCGCATGTCAACACAAGCACCGAAGTCAACATTACCTTCCTTCAATTGGGCCAGCTGGTGGTGAATCGAGGAAGTACAGTACATACTGACGAAACTAAAATGAGCTCTAACATGGAAATTAAGCGTTTCCGGATACATGTCCACATAACATCTTTTCTTTATTTGTGTGTGAGGAATGTTTCCTGGAAGTTTGGCCGTACCTTTTTGTAACACCCTCCATATGTAAAGTACAGTTTTTCTCTCTCGCATTACTTTGTTTCTGAATATTCTTCTCAACTCTTTCATCTTTGTAATACATGCTCTCTGGCCAATTCTGACGTCATTGGTCAAAGCTGACGGGTTGTATCCCCTGCTAAACTAGACCCATCGGTCGGACAATACTCACGGCCATCCCAGTAGAACAAACCAGCTTTCGTCCCAACCGAAGCTGTGCAGACCAAGTTCTGGTCCTTAAAACACATATTGAAGCAGGATTCCAAAAGAAATTAAAAACATCTATGGCCCTCATTGACTTGTCAGCAGACTAGAATACTGTCGGGAGACAAGGCCTAAACTGATGAAAATAATTCCTTGTCAAGAACTGACAAAGCTTACTGGTAACATGATTGGTAACAGAGGATTCCAGGTCATCATGGGAAACAGTCAGCAGCCAGAAATTCCTTCAAAATGGCTTACCTCAAGGCTCAGTATAAATTCCACTGCTTTCCAGCCTGTACATTGTTGACATGCCAGAAACAGCTTGTACGAAATTTGGCTACTCTAACGACTGAGCCATTGCAACCAGGCACACTGATTTTGATACAATGGAAGAAACCCTGACATCAGATCTGTCTGCCCTGGCAGCATACTTCTGTAAATGGAGGCTTCGGCCCAATGCTACGAAGACATAAGTAACTTGCTTCCATCTCAATAACAGAGAAGCCAACAGTGCTCTAGAAGTATACTTGGACAACACACACCTCAACCACAACAAGGAGCCAGGGTACCTAGAGATCAGTTTCGGCAGAAACTCCTCATCTAAGTCACACCTTACAAAAACAGCTGCCAAGGTGAGAACAAGAAACAACCTCATCCATAAACCCTGCAGAACTACCTGGGAGTCAACGGCAACAACTCTGAGGACGTCTGCGCTGAGCCTGGTACACTGTGCACCAGTATGGCTAAACAGTAGCCATGTGAACAAAATCGATGTCGAACTTGACAACACCATGTGCATTCTTTCAGGAACCGTTAGGTCTACACCTAACATATGGCAACCTGTCCTGAGTCATATACCACCCAAAAATGCGACGAGAAGCAGCCTGGGTCAGGTAATACAACAGGATCGAAGCAGACCCTGAACTACTGGTATATATGGATATACCTGATCAGAGTAGCAAGCAGTTCCGTTCAACACATCCTCCTCTTGACAGCTTCACTGGGACTGACATCAACTCTTGGAGAAAAGAATGGCTCAAAAATGCCCCAACAACTTGCCACCTAATGCTCCTGGGTTTGATCAGCCCCGCAAGATCTGGTCAATTCTGAACCGACTGAGCTGGCCATGGAAGGCGTGCTGACTCACTCTTCAGATACAGACTGCTTTCTTCGCCAGTATGTGACTGTAGCGCCTAAGCAGACCATCCAAAACATAAGAGATGAATGCAGTGCCAGAGCAGTCTGTGGGGACCTTGAAGAGTTCTTCTTGGCATCTCAAAAATCTATTGAATATACACAAGTACCAGTTGTTTCTCTGTGAATATACGCTGCTGGACATTAAAATTTCTACAGTAATAACAAATGCAGATGGAAACCGGGTATGCATTGGATAGATATATTGTACTAGAACTGACATGTGATTACATTTTCACGCAATTTGGGTGCATAGATCCTGAGAAGTCACTACCCAGAACAACCACCTCTGGCCGTAATAACGGCCTTGATACGCCTGGGCATTGAGTCAAACATAGCTTGGATGGCGTGTACAGGTAAAGCTGCCCATGCAGCTTCAACACGATACCACAGTTCATCAAGAGTAGTGACTGCCGTATTGTGACGAGCCAGTTGCTTGGCCACCATTGACCAGACGTTTTCCGTTGGTGAGAGATCTGGAGAATGTGCCGGCCAAGGCAGCAGTCGAACATTTTCTGTATCCAGAAAGGCCCGTACAGGACGTGCAACATGCGGTCGTGCATTATCCTGCTGAAATGTAGGGTTTCGCAGGGATCGAATGAAGGATAGAGCCACGGGTCGTATCACATCTGAAATGTAACGTCCACTGTACAAAGTGCCGTCAATGGGAACAAGTGGTGACCAAGACGTGTAACCAATGGCACCCCATACCATCACACCGGGTGATACGCCAGTATGGCGATAACGAATACACACTCCCAATGTGCGTTCACCGCTATGACGCCAAACACGGATACGACCATCATTATGCTGTAAACAGAACCTGGATTCATCCGAAAAAATGACGTTTTGCCATTCGTGCACCCAGGTTCGTCGTGGAGTACACCATCGCAGGCGCTCCTGTCTGTGACGCAGCGTCAAGGCTAACCGCAGCCACGGTCTCCGAGCTGATAGTCCGTGCTGCTGCAAACGTTGTCGAACTGTTCGTGCAGATGGTTGTTGTCTTGCAAACGTCCCCATCTGTTGACTCGGGGATCGAGACGTGGCTGTACGATCCGTTACAGCCCTGCGGATAAGATGCCTGTCATCTCGACTGCTAGTTATACGAGGCCGTCGGTTTCCAGCTCGGCGTTTCGTATTACCCTCCTCTACCCACCGATTCCACATTCTGCTAACAGTCATTGGATCTCGACCAACACGAGCAGCAATGTCGCGATACGATAAACCGCAATTTCGATAGGCCACAATCCGACCTTTCTCAGAGTCGGAAACGTGATGGTACACATTTCTCCCCCTTAGACGAGGCATCACAACAACGTGTCACCATGAGAAATCGGTTGGAAACTTTTCTCACGTCAGCACGTTGTAGGTGTCGCCACCGGCGCCAACCTTGTGTGAATGCTCTGAAAAGCTAATCGTTTTCCTATCACAGCATCTCCTTCTTGTCGGTTAAATTTCGCATCTGTAGCACATCATCTTCGTGGTGTAGCCATTTTAACGGCGTATGTACTGCATGTAATGGTGTGTAATGTAGAATAACGTTATCGAATACTGAAATGTAGTTAAATGCCATACGCCAAATAAAAATAATAGTACAGTATTTAACTATTACTGTTTCACTGACGAGCTGAACTGAAATTGTGGATGACCGAAGCTTGTATTTAGTTTGAAAAGCGATTCAGATTGACACACCTTCCAAGGCTGTTTATGACTAATACATAATAAACATACACACAGTCCATGAATTTAAATGTCAACATTATATAATTTTTTAAAGGCATAATTCGCAAAGCACGTGTTACTCCAGTTTATATTAGCACACTTTAGCAGTTGTAAGTGACATTGAAATGCATAGTCTGAAGCACCTAGGATGCTGCAGAAAGTGGTATTTGGTCCTAATTTTTTCAATTTTTTACTAGGGTACCTCCTGTTTAGACACCCTAGAGCCCTATACCCTATCTACTGACCGAGCGAACGTGGCGCAGTGGTTAGCACACTGGACTCGCATTCGGGAGGACGACGGTTCAATCTCGGCTCCGGCCATCCTGATTTAGGTTTTCCGTGATTTCCCTAAATCGTTTCAGGCAAATGCCGGGATGGTTCCTTTGAAAGGGCACGGCCGATTTCCTTCCCCATCCTTCTCTAACCCGAGCTTGCGCTCCGTCTCTAATGACCTCGTTGTCGACGGGACGTTAAACACTAACCACCACCACCTATCTACTGAGGGCGTACCCACCTCGCCCCTAATAATTTAGTGCTCCTGGCGCACGTGGCTGGAACAAATCCACTTGCAGTTGAGGCAGTAAGACATCACCGCCGAGTTTCAATTAATGTATGGCCAGGAATCGTCGGCCATAGACAAACAGGACCTTACGTACTACCAAACAAGTTGGCTCGTGCAAGGGATCGTCAGTTCGCATTAATGGGCTAGCCCGTCCTGCTGCAAGAGGTATCAGTCCAATGACGGCTGGATATTTGGTTCGTGCACGACAGATCAATAACCCATTTCCTCTGAATCGTCCGACACCCTCAGACAGACACTTAATGGGCAGCGGATTGTTGCGGGGGTCCCAGTAACGCAGAATAGGGCGCACACAGAACTGAAACTGAGAAGAAATTCATGGGCCAAAATTTAGTGAGCATGTGCGGAGTATGCTATATAGAAACCGAATAAACAGTTGAGTTTGAAGCCAAAGGCCAGCGGATACGTTTTGTTTGTTTTATTATTCGTACATTTTACTTGCCCGACTTACATACAAGTAAACAATTGTTTGATGCACTGCTAGATTTAGAAATATACACTACTGTCCATTAAAATTGCTACACCACGAAGATGACGTGCTACAGACGCGAAACTTAACCGACAGGAAGGAGCTTTTCAGAGCATTCACACAAGGTTGGCGCCGATGGCGACACCTACAACGTGCTGACATGAGGAAAGTTTACAACCGATTTCTCATACACAAAAAACAGTTGACCGGCATTGCCTGGTGAAACGTTGTTGTGGTGCCTCGTGTAAGGAGGAGAAATGAGTACCATCACGTTTATGACTTTGATAAACGTCGGATTGTAGCCTATCGCGATTGCGGTTTATCGTATCGCGACATTGCTGCTCGCATTGGTCGAGATCCAATGCCTGATAGGAGAATATGGAATCGGTGGGTTCAGGAGGGTAATAGGGAACGCCGTGCCGGATCCCAACAGCCTCGTATCACTAGCAGTCGAGATGACAGGCATTTTATCCACATGGCTGTAAAGAATCGTGCAGCCACATCTTGACCCCTGAGTGAACAGATGGGGACGCTTGCAAGACAACAAGCATCTGCACAAACATTTGAACGACGTTTGCAGCTGCATGGACTATCAGCTCGGAGACCACGGCTGCGGTTACCCTTGACGTTGCATCACACACCTGAGCGCCTGCGATGGTGGTACTCGACGACCAACCTGGGTGCACGAATGGCAAAACGTCATTTTTTGGATGAATCCAGTTTCTGTTTACAGCATAATGATGGTCGCATCCGTGTTTGGCGACATGGTGGTGGACGCACATTGGAAGCGTGTACTCGTTATCGCCATACTGCCGTACCACCCGGCGTCATGGTATGGGGTGCCATTGGTTACGCGTCTCGGTCACCTCTTGTTCCCATTTACGGCACTTTGAACAGTGGACGTTACGTTTCAGATGTGTTACGACCCACGGCTGTATCCCTCATACGATCCCTGCGAAAGCCTACATTTCAGCAGGATAATGCACGACCGCATGTTGCAGGTCCTGTACGGGCCTTTCTGGATACAGAAAATGTTCGACTGCTGCCCTGGCCAGCACACTCTCCAGATCTCTGACCAATTGAAAACGTTTGGTCACTGGTGGCCGAGCAACTGGCTCGTCACAATACGCCAGTCACTACTCTTCATGAACTGTGGTATCGTGTTGAAGCTGCATGGTCAGCTGTACCTGTACACGCCATCCAAGCTCTGTTTGACTCAATGCCCCAGCGTATCAAGGCCGTTATTACGGCCAGAGGTTGTTGTTCTGGGTACTGATTTCTCAGGATGTATGCACCGAAATTGCGTGAAAATGTAATCACATGTCAGTTCTAGCATAACATATTTGTCCAATGAATACCCGTTTATCATCTGCATTTCTTCTTGGTGTGGCAATTTTAATGGCCAGTAGTGTGTAATGAGAAAGGACCATACAAGAAACTAAGGATCGGTTCCGACACACCAGTGCACACCTGTGGCCGCAACTGTCCTCACCTCGGATCAGGAGAGTATTCACAGTACACCATTCCAGGTCTACGTCAACACCGCGCACTATCTAACGGGGGTTCGGTTGAGGCCACTTCTGGTCCCACTCTCTGTTCCACACCTCTTCCCTATTCCGATCACAGATCACGAAGATTCCCGGAAAGTGTGAAAGTCCGATCCAGCAGACTGGTTCATATGCAGCGTAACTCGAGTGGCTGGTACCATCTGACGGTGACATAAACACCATAATATCGGACAGAACCTCCTCTGACTTGAGCTGCATCTTCCATACATAGCGACTGAAATGCCTCATTCCACCACCGTTTCACTCTACGCCTCGCAAAGTTGCTAAAGGTCGAAAATCGTCACTCGTCAGCTGCTGCCCAGCTTCTGTCGCGCTGAAGGAGAGGATCTCCACATGCTGCTGCCAGCAGTGGCTTTTTACGAGATATCCGTCTGCAAGCGCCCACTGTAAGCAGCTCAGAAACTGGTTGAGCTGCACCTGCATTCACCGACGGAGATAATTCCTAGCCGGTCTGAAACCTGTTGTGTACGTAGCTGCATTGCAGCTGTGACTTGCTAAGCAAACTGCATCCGCTAAGTGAGAGGGTAGAGACAGGTGTGATGCCTGTCCGGTGAGGTTGTATCAGAACTGAGCCTTCTACCTCCGGTAGTGGTACAACGCAAGAACTCATGAAAAACGACATTCGCGAGGACGTTCGTCATCGTAAAGCAGCAGCGCCCCTCGTTTCCCCGGACGTTTCGCCATAATTTCACAAGCGTTGCTCAGCATCGTTTCCCAGTGGTAGAGGCACGACGCCCATTGAAATCAATAAGCAATGACCCCCGGTAATTGAGGAACAGGGTGGGGGTCGCTTTTCCAGCAAACTTCCTCGGAGAGGGGAGGATGGGTGACGCTTTCAACTCCAGTGATGGAAACACCTTTTGATGCCTGCAGCAATACGCTCAATGAACGTCTTGCCTCCAACACTAAAATGTGTGCCCTCAGTAGCTGAGTGGTCAGCTTGACAGAATGTTAATGCTAAGGTCCCGGGTTCGATTCCTGACTGGGACGGAGATTTTCTCCACTCAGGGATTAAGTGTTATGTTGTTCTCATCATCATCACTTCATCCCCATCGACGCGCAAGTCGTCTAAGTGGCGTCAAGTCGAACCAGGCGAACGGTCTGCCCGACGGGAGGCCATAGTCACACGACATTTACATTTACCACTGAAATGCACCAGTTGCTTCAGGCAAGCAGCTGTCCCATTTATTTTTTGTTTGGGCACCTAGGGTGTCCACTGGCTGCAGACCTAGCTCCTTCTAGATAATGTGTTGTGTGCTGCCGAATCTGATGTCCAGTTCTACTGCTAGACAACGACCGGGTACGAGCATCACTGACTGCCCTCTCGTTGTCGTCCATAACGGAGCTGGCTTGCATCCTCGTGTCGAACTGAGACCGCCACGGAACTTGGCGCACAATTCCACAACAGCGTTTCTGCTGCCCCGTACACATTCCAACTGTGTTTGTCCTTCGGCAGCAGAGAAAAGAATAATAGCACGTCTGTCCTGATTGTACACATCTGGTACTAATGTTGCTACAGTTCACTGTCACCGCAACCACATCGGAAATACACGAATGCCACACTATCCCTTACCTACACATTAGTGCTTGTATCAGCTTTTGTCGGTACAGACTGACTTGCTGCCTTTGTTCTCAGGAGATTTTGCAGTTAGAACCGTTTGGCACTGTACTGTTGCAAGCTTATATGATTCTGGACTTCACCTCGAGGTAGCGAGTCGCCATTGAGTTCGCAGCATTCAGTGATTGAGACTTCTTTTGTTTATACCCAGGTTGAGACGTTACCTGAATTCCGTCCTTGTGGTTGGGAGTTCGCATTTCCTGTCTGTAGAACACAGAGAGGGGAAGGCAGATTGTAGTAGTCAGAGGACCGCCATATGCCGTCCTAGTGTTTGAATGAGTATTTTTATTTTGTGGCTGGAGCACAGATGTGTACGAGAACCATCACTCAGACCCACCAGATGCAGCACATACATATTGCTAATTGCTTCGGCTTATTAGAGCTATTTCCCCTGAGGTTGGACACCACTGTAGATCATCTTTGAAAGTAGTGTCTTCTAGTGTTTGGTACATAGATGATGTCAGCCATCTCGCCTTATTTATATTAGATCGCGTAGCTATAAAAAGAGGCAGATTTGGGCCATTTATCAATAATAGTTACGAAATATAAACATTTGTAATATAAAGGGGTTTTAATGTAGAATAAATATATCAGCAGAAACAACACTTATCATTTAGTAGTTACTAGTTCCCCTATAATCATTCATTTATGTTTAGGTTGTAGTTTATATGTTAAGGAGCAAGAAGGAGGAGATAATATCACCATTCAGAGGGTAGTCAGACAGGCCCAAAATCTTGATTTGCGCGTCCAGTATTTTGCGCATATTCATTTTACAGCTGCCTGGAGTAGCACCTTGGAAAATCATACCAATACCGGTTTCCGATGTATTCTCAATATTTGAAACAGCATATATTCATAGCACACGTATTATATGTGCTGAGTTCCATATATGCTGCAACAATGCCCTCAGACGGGATCTTTTTGATCGCCCATTGCAGTAAGCCGAAATCCGGGGGCTGTTGGGCATTTAACACAGATGGCGGCGTGTCGGTGCAGAGACTGCCGGGACGATGGTGGTCGAAATTTTGAACGTTACTTGTCAGGGGACAGTTCTGCCCTTAAGTTCCCTTTAATTTACGTCTAACTGTTTGAAAACAGATTGTCGGTTTCGGTCTTTAATGACCATCATCAGATCTGCCTCAAAAAACAAAGTCCTAATGTACTGCAGCCATAGTGGCATCGTCAAATGTTAAATGCGGAATCAGCACCAGCATCGTCAAATACATATACACTCCTGGAAATGGAAAAAAGAATACATTGACACCGGTGTCTCAGACCCACCATACTTGCTCCGGACACTGCGAGAGGGCTGTACAAGCAATGATCAAACGCACGGCACAGCGGACACACCAGGAACCGCGGTGTTGGCCGTCGAATGGCGCTAGCTGCGCAGCATTTGTGCACCGCCGCCGTCAGTGTCAGCCAGTTTGCCGTGGCATACGGAGCTCCATCGCAGTCTTTAACACTGGTAGCATGCCGCGACAGCGTGGACGTGAACCGTATGTGCAGTTGACGGACTTTGAGCGAGGGCGTATAGTGGGCATGCGGGAGGCCGGGTGGACGTACCGCCGAATTGCTCAACACGTGGGGCGTGAGGTCTCCACAGTACATCGATGTTGTCGCCAGTGGTCGGCGGAAGGTGCACGTGCCCGTCGACCTGGGACCGGACCGCAGCGACGCACGGATGCACGCCAAGACCGTAGGATCCTACGCAGTGCCGTAGGGGACCGCACCGCCACTTCCCAGCAAATTAGGGACACTGTTGCTCCTGGGGTATCAGCGAGGACCATTCGCAACCGTCTCCATGAAGCTGGGCTACGGTCCCGCACACCGTTAGGCCGTCTTCCGCTCACGCCCCAACATCGTGCAGCCCGCCTCCAGTGGTGTCGCGACAGGCGTGAATGGAGGGACGAATGGAGACGTGTCGTCTTCAGCGATGAGAGTCGCTTCTGCCTTGGTGCCAATGATGTTCGTATGCGTGTTTGGCGCCGTACAGGTGAGCGCCACAATCAGGACTGCATACGACCGAGGCACACAGGGCCAACACCCGGCATCATGGTGTGGGGAGCGATCTCCTACACTGGCCGTACACCTCTGGTGATCGTCGAGGGGACACTGAATAGTGCACGGTACATCCAAACCGTCATCGAACCCATCGCTCTACCATTCCTAGACCGGCAAGGGAACTTGCTGTTCAAACAGGACAATGCACGTCCGCATGTATCCCGTGCCACCCAACGTGGTCTAGAAGGTGTAAGTCAACTACCCTGGCCAGCAAGATCTCCGGATCTGTCCCCCATTGAGCATGTTTGGGACTGGATGAAGCGTCGTCTCACGCGGTCTGCACGTCCAGCACGAACGCTGGTCCAACTGAGGCGCCAGGTGGAAATGGCATGGCAAGCCGTTCCACAGGACTACATCCAGCATCTCTACGATCGTCTCCATGGGAGAATAGCAGCCTGCATTGCTGCGAAAGGTGGATATACACTGCACTAGTGCCGACATTGTGCATGCTCTGTTGCCTGTGTCTATGTGCCTGTGGTTCTGTCAGTGTGATAATGTGATGTATCTGACCCCAGGAATGTGTCAATAAAGTTTCCCCTTCCTGGGACAATGAATTCACGGTGTTCTTATTTCAGTTTCCAGGAGTGTAGAAAACATCACATGCACGAGTCATGTTTTCAGTAGTTATCCTGTTGAAAGACACCTCTTGGAAGGCTGTTCATACCTAGCAGCACAACAGGTCAAATCACCAAATTGACGTACAGAATTGCAACCTGGGTGCGTGGCGTTGCCACGAGAGTGCTCCTGCTGTCATACTAAATAGCGCTCCAGACCGTAACTCCAGGTGTAGGTCCAGAGCGTCCAGCACACAGACAGGTTGGTAGCAGCCCTCAGCTGGCCTCCTCCTAACCAACACACGGCCATCACTGGCACCGAGGCAGAACCAGCTTTCATCAGAAAACGCGACAGGCCTGCAGCTGCCCTCCAGTGAGGTGGTTTGGGGTCGGCTAAAGGGCGACTGGCTCGGAGCTGGGCTCAAAGTAGCCCATTTGTAACAGTTCATTGTGTCACTATGGTGCCAACTGCTGCTCAAATCGCTGCTGCAGATGCGGTACGATGCGCCAAGGCCATACGCCGAACAAGACGGTCTTCCTTCCTGGAAACGCGACACGCTCGTCCGGAGTCCAGTCTTCTTGCGACCGTACATTCCCGTGTCCAGCGCTGCCAACAATCATGTTCAGTGGCTACATTCCTCCCAAATCTTTCAGCAGTATTGCAGAAGGAACATCCAGCTTCTAGTAGCCCCATTGCACAACCTTGTTCAAACCCAGTAAGGTGTTGGTAGTGGCGCCTTTGTCGCCTTAAATGCATTCTTGAGTAACATCGACTCAGCACGTCCATCTCAAAGATAACTAACTCTCACGACCTTTAGAACGAGTTTATGATCCTCACAGCGCCACTCTTATGCGACTGGCGCCAAATCTGAAATGGAAATGAGCGTGATGTCCTTAGGTTAGTTAGGTTTAAGTAGTTCTATGTTCTAGGGGACTGATGACCATAGATGTTAAGTCCCATAGTGCTCAGAGCCATTTTTTTGAAATGAGCGTCCTGCATTGTGGGCCGAGGGCAAGTACTTAGGGCATTCGACGCCACATTGCGCGACTTGCACGTCGGAGATGGGAATGAAATGATGATGAGGACAACACAACACCCAGTCCCTACCTCAGCCGGGAATCGAACCCGGACCCCTTGGCGTGGCATACCGCCGCGCTGACCACTCAGCGGACGCCGTAGACATGAGATGTAGAAACTCGCCTGCCAACTTTCGTTTATTGAAAATGAAATTCCTCCTGCTGTACTTAAGATTTTTTACTTACTTCGCTACTAATAACTGCGCGCCATCCATGTGGACCACGTGTTGGTCTCACCGCGGGCTACTAGAAAGTGTATGGGCCTGAAGATGGCGTTTGCGCAACGTCGAAACTAGTACAGAAGTAAATTTAAAAAAAAATGTTAAGTTCAAAATGGTTCAAATGGTTCTGAGCACTATGGGACTTAACGAAGAACTTTTGTTCATGTCGTACAATTCCTTCTCGATGTTGCGAGTTTCTTTCGTCAGTGTAGTATGGTATTACAAACTGGATGACGACTAGCGCAGCTGCCCCCGTCGGAGATTCGAGTCCCTCCTCGGACTTGACTGTGTGTGTGTGTGTGTTGTCCTTAGTTAGATTAAGTAGTCTGTAAATTTAGGGTCCGATAACGTCAGCAGTTTGGTTGTAAAAGATCTTACCACAAATTTCCAAAATTTTGCAAACTGGTTTATTATGTGAAACTTCCTGGCAGATTAAAACGGTGTGCCAGACCGAGACTCGAACTCGGGACCTTTGCCTTTCGCGGGCAAGTGCTCTACCAACTGAGCTACCCAAGCACGACTCACGCCCCGTCCTCTCAGCTTTACTTCTGCCAGTATCTCGTCTCCTGCCTTCCAAACTTAACAGAAGCTCTCCTGCGAGGGGCCTTAACATTGCTACAAGGTAGCCTGCGTGACGCACTGTACGGTAGCTCGCGAAATACGTATGTAGAGGTAAAGTCCAGTTCCATATTCCGGTATGCAGGACCAGTTTCCGGTAGCAACCGGAGTCTTTTTGTTTTTCCTGGAGACTGGAGATGATAAGCTGGTCGTTTCCCAGTCCGGCTAAACGGGTCGTGCTGGAAGAGGCCGGCTCAAGGGCAGAACGGCAGTTGACTCCGACCACCTGGTGGCAGTGAGCTCTTAACACGAAATGAAATGTTAGCAGAACCACCGCCCGCTGCAGGTCTTTCGACTGGACACCGCTGCGCCGCCTCGCGTGTCCTTAGCACCAACGGCACCAGGTTTCCCCCGAACTGTCACCCATCCGAATATTGGCCGAGCCCGGCGTCGTTTAGTTGTGGCGGTCGGGCGAGAACCGGTGTTAACGACGTGGCGGGGCGGTCGGCGACACTTCACACGATGTGGTGAGAAGCATAATTTTACAGTGGACTGATTGACACGCCCCTTAATGGGCTGCAGGTATCTACTGAGCCAGGATTCAGGGTCGCAAGCGATGTTGCTGACAAGGGAACCTCCCCATCGCACCCTCCTCAGATTTAGTTATAAGTTGGCACAGTGGATAGGCCTTGAAAAACTCAACACAGATCAAATCGAGAAAACAGGAAGAAGTTGTGTGGAACTATCAAACAAATAAGCCAAATATATCAAATTAGTCCATGCGCAAGAGAGGCAACATCAAAGACAGTCTGAGCTCAGGAGCGCCGTGGTCCCGTGGTTAGCGTGAGCAGCTGCGGAACCAGAGGTCCTTGGTTCAAGTCTTAGCCGGCATGGTAGCTCAGCGTGTTCGGTCAGAGGGCTAGCTGCTCTCTGTAATAAAAAAAAAAACTGAGTTAATAGACCAACAACGAGCTGAAACGGGTGTCTTAAGACGTCCGCCCAGAGCAGATACAACGAAGGAAAACGAACAAAATGAGATTTAAAAGTCTTCCCTCGAGTGAAAAGTATACCTTCTATATTTTCGCAAAGTTATGATCTGTCCGTTCATTGACGTCTCTGTTCACTGTAATAGGTTTAGTGTCTATGTTTTGCGACCGCACCGCAAAACCGTGAGATTAGTAGACGAAAGGACGTGCCTCTCCAATGGGAACCGAAAACATTTGATCGCAAGGTCATAGGTCAACCGATTCCTCCACAGGAAAACACGTCTGTTATATTCTATACTACACTGGTGACATCATGTGCGTCACATGACAGGAATATGTTGTCGACCCACCTAACTTGAACACTTGGCGAATGGGTAAAAGGATTCATCTACCTTGCCCGGTTTAGGTTTTCTTGTGGATGTGATAATCACTCCCAAAAAAGTGATGAAAACATAATAGTTTGTCACAAAAACTGAACATAAAAAATTAAAGTTTTCACTCAAGGAAAGACTTGAAGCAAGGCCCTCTCACTCCGCAGCTGATCACGCTAACCACGGGACCACGGCCATCCTGAGCTAAGATTCTCCTACATGTTGCTTATGTTACGCATGGACTACTCAGTTTGTATGTTTTGCTTATTTTTTCAAAGTTCCACACAACTTCTTCCTGTTTTCTCGACTGATCTGTGTTCAGTTTTTCAAGGCCTATCCACTGTGCCAACTTGTAACTAAATCTGAGGGAGTGCGATGGGGAGGTTCCCTTGTGAGTGTACCTCGCAAATATGGCGCCGGTACGCTCAGTCGCCACTCAAGTTGTTAACCCAGGGAAGTTTCGAGAGAGTTCGCAGATCTGTACTGGTGAGCGCTCACGCATATAATTTTTTTTTCGTGGTTTCCTTTAGATTTCTATTCTTTTTCTTTTGTCCATATGGGCATTTCTAATTTTGATTATGTAACATTCTACTGTGGTTTTAAAATGTAAAGATGTAATTGTGATTATTTCGTTTGCCAATGGATAAGTATGTTTCTTGCTTTGTACCTGTGGTAAAGTTTGTAAAGTTCTCTATTGGAATATTATTAATTGTGAAAAATGCAGTCAGTAACATTTATAAAGATTTATCTAATTTACTCTAACGATATAATATCTATTGACAGGGGACAACGATAATGATATCGAGAGTCGAAAGGTTGTTGCGTAGTAGAGGGGATGGTGGATGGTGTGTCTGTGAAGTGTGCGCGGGAAAAATAGTACTGTGTTTCATGAAAAGTATACGTAATTGTATGGATAGTGATACCGAGCTATCAGATTGTTAATTCTCTTTACCACTGCGGTATGCAATGCCATCGCCAGCGAACTTTAAGAGCAAATAAACCGGACTGTGAAAGTGCCGCTAACATTACTTTGTTGTGGCCGATACGAACTGTGCTTTTATGCGAATGAACTTTGCTGGTATTGGTTTTGGGTGGTGGAACTGTTGTAAATCGCATTCTATGAAGCCGTGAAAGTAAATACTTTATTTAGCTGTGCAATATAAATGACTTCCAGTGATGTTGTCGAAGTTTGAAATGCGAGGAGTGGACATTGTTTGCGGTGTGCTTCACACACAAGAACAATTCTATGAACTGTGTATTTGTGGCTAAGGCTATATGAATATGACGAACTGTGTAATTATGGACGATAGCGTCACGGGCAGTGCATAAAGTGTAAAAACGAACGATGTCTGCGTCATGTACTTTGAAAGAGAGGACATGTCAACAACGTTCGTATACTGGCGTCTTGTGGTTTGTTAATCACGACGGGGTTAATGATACAGTTGTGCCAGAACTTTGTTTGCTTTTCGCCGGAGAAGATTAACCAGCGGAACTGCCCGTATCCTGCTCTAATCAGCGTAACCTGCCGACATCGTGCTGCCCAACGCAACGCTTCGTATGCAACAAAAGGGTAAGAGATTTCGCCGAACGCTATCCACTGACCTAGAAACTTTCTTCCTGTATTAAACGTATAAGAATTACAGACTCTATTCAAATAAATTCTTTGTTTATTTTATGTTTGCTTTCTGCTGACGAAAATAAAATTATAATTAGTAAATTAAAAGTTGCCTGGTAGTCATTGTTGAAACACCACTAAATATAAACTTCTTCCCCTCATTAGAGCTAATTCTTCTGGCATGTCAAAACTACTGTAGTTATTTTATGTAGTTTTATGTATTGTTATGAGACTAGATATATGACAGTAACTAATAAGAGTATTTTGTCGCGAAATATGGCGTCGCGCGAAAATTACGGCGACCGCCATAATTGCTTGCGTACTGACCAATAACGTAAAAGCTGCTATTCCCGTATTGGTGCATTTCCTCACGTGAGCGTCAATTATAAATGTCAGCTGTCAAATCACGTAGGGGCTGTTTACCTAGTAATAAAAGTTTTTGGTATTGTATTGCTAAGAGTCATAGTATTAAGAGACACTGGTTATACTCAAAAGTGGGTAGATGTATGGTGAACCCCTCCCCCCCCCCCCCCAGAGTTCATGCAATTATTAACAGTATTGTGTGTGATTCACGAAATTTTGTCACTTTTTCTAATTCCTTTGAAGTTTCAGAGAATATATCCACAATTTTGTCGGTTCAGGTTAATTTCAGAGCAGTTTCTCGTGAATATTAGAGTTTTCAGTTCATAAACAAAGTGGGATCGCGACCAATTGAGAAGTATAACAAAGAGTATGGTTTTCCAACTAGAATTTTGGATGACTTCATAGTTCAGATTTTGATAATTATTTTTCCTGTGGGTTGAGGTCATCACAGCAGGAACTGGCTTGCAAAACGTTTTTTTTGTTTTCGAGGCAAGTATTACTGTTTACCACACTTACCCTGCTAGAAGGGGTGTCCAGCCGTCAGCTGGCTGGCCGCCTTGCCGATTAGGCGAGGGTTATTCCACTGCGCAAACACGATTCGAGAACCGCTTTTTCGAAATCTCTTAAGTGTCTCCCACATGACGTACAAGTTTTAAATTTGGCTGAAAGGTGCCTGCAACCTTCCTCTGTAACGGGGCAATAGCGTGGCGTCCTCTGACGTCACCCCCTCTCTCTACAACGCTTTGAACAGCGAGTTGTGGACATGTGCGAAGAACAGGCCACAGCTTACATGTCCGTGTGATAATTTAGGTGTAAAACCAAACGTTCACGGCCGGAAATGTCACAATGTTCCGGACTGTTATGCCGCGGTATAACCTCTATGTCGTGTCTCCCTACCACTTTCGCGCAACGACGCTCTGAGCGTGTTTTTAGGAATTGACTAGTCTGAACCTGGGACCTGTTGCTGGTAAGGAGACGCCAGACCACACTTGACATGTAGAGTTCAGAAGAGTCCAGTGAGACTAGCGATGATATAACCCAATACTTAATGATTTCAGCGTCAGCTCCACTCCACTGCCTGTAAAAGAATCTTAATACTAACTAAATTTAGTGGAAGGGGTTCAAGGCTTTCCTATTTTTAGTTAGTTAGAAGCAGTTTAGTTTACCATTGGAAATTTTATCTACTCACAAAACATTGTTTACAAATTGCACTATTGACAAAAAGAAATGTTTTAATACAGGGTGGTAGAAACCAACTGCGTTCAACAAAAATGTGAACGAATATTCCCTGAATGGGTTTCCAAGTTCTACAATGGGTCGAAGGATGACCTATGCTATATCACATGTAAAATCTAGGTTTAAATTAAGTTTCACAAAAGAGAAAACTATCAAAATGGTCTACAGTGACCCTCAATTATCTTTAATTACTTCTCTAACTTGTCGTAAGTTACAGTGGCTGATGTGGCTTCTCAATAACTACACTCCTGCAAATGGAAAAAAAAAACACATTGACACCGGTGTGTCAGACCCACCATACTTGCTCGGTACACTGCGAGATGGCTGTACAAGCAATGATCAAACGCACGGCACAGCGGACACACCAGGAACCGCGGTGTTGGCCGTCGAATGGCGCTAGCTGCGCAGCATTTGTGCTCCGTCGCCGTTAGTGTCAGCCAGTTTGCCGTGGCATACGGAGCTCCATCGCAGTCTTTAACACTGGTAGCATGCCGCGACAGCGTGGACGTGAACCGTATGTGCAGTTGACGGACTTTGAGCGAGGGCGTATAGTGGGCATGCGGGAGGCCGGGTGGACGTACCGCCGAATTGCTCAACACGTGGGGCGTGAGGTCTCCACAGTACATCGGTGTTATCGCCAGTGGTCAGCGGAAGGTGCACGACCGAGGCACACAGGGCCAACACCCGGCATCATGGTGTGGTGAGCGATCTCCTACACTGGCCGTACACCTCTGGTGATCGTCGAGGGGACACTGAATAGTGCACGGTACATCCAAACCGTCATCGACCCCTTCGTTCTACCATTCCTAGACCTGCAAGGAAACTTGCTGTTCCAACAGGACAATGCACGTCCGCATGTATCCCGTGCCACCCAACGTGCTCTAGAAGGTGTAAGTCAACAACCCTGGCCAGCAAAATCTCCGGATCTGTCCCCCATTGAGCATGTTTGGGACTTGATGAAGCGTCGTCTCACGCGGTCTGCACGTCCAGCACGAACGCTGGTCCAACTGAGGCGCCAGGTGGAAATGGCATGGCAAGCCGTTCCACAGGACTACATCCAGCATCTCTACGATCGTCTCCATGGGAGAATAGCAGCCTGCATTGCTGCGAAAGGTGGATATACGTTGTACTAGTGCCGACATTGTGCATGCCTGTGTCGATGTGCCTGTGGTTCTGTCAGTGTGATCATGTGATGTATCTGACCCCAGGAATGTGTCAATAAAGTTTCCCCTTCCTGGGACAATGAATTCACGGTGTTCTTATTTCAATTTCCAGGAGTGTATATAACAGAAAAATCATCTCGTTTCAGGATTTTACTTCAAGTGGCAAATGTGAACACCATGAGCTTTAATTGACGATCGACACTAGTATTACGCAAAAAGGGAGTGTAACAGATGGGACTCCTGCGGTTCTGAATGAAGCCTTATGCGCTGTTATGCGGCATCGCGTGCGTTCATTACCTTGTCGGTGTTCGTCAGGGGGCGGCGGGCAGCACAGCTCCGCTCACCTCGCTGTCTCGGAAGCAACTCTCTCCTAACTTCTCCTTACTACTATTTACCAAAGTTGGTTTTAAAAAAAACTATCTGGCTGTGTTTTCATCTGACCAATCAGGGTCTCAATGTTAACCTTAAGATCCGCCTACAAAAATTCTGTCTATGCAATGAGAAACGTTATACTTTTCGTGGTTGGGCAATGTTTTTAAAGTTTGCTACGTAACAGAGACGCGAAAAACTCTCACGCTAAAACATGCAACTGGTGTGGCCCTTTTAGTGTTATCGTAAGATCTATACTGTTCTTCTGGAGGGCTCTAGCTTTTAACATGGGCTGGGTGTGGTCCTGGTGGTTAGCTGGACACGTGGGTGTCCGTCCCTTATCGTAGCTTGACACGGTTCTGCTCTCTGCTTCTGTTCTCGTTTCTCCCCTCGGAACTGCGTCTGCCTCACGGTGGGAAGGTATGACATGCATTTAGGCATTCTTGTGTTAGTCTGTGGTATTCCATTTGCTCACTCATTACTCGTATTACTTTGGTTAATTTAATATCACTATTTATTCGGAGCTATGTCACATACTACTGGATTTGGTTATCATGTCAGGGTTTTCATGGAAGGTGTTGGATTTGCCTGACACGTTACAAACCCGATGTTTCGTCCCCATCTGCGGAGGACATTTTCAAGTGGGATTGTAGCTTCTTTGAATGACCGATCACACCCTGGTTCGCTACTGACCACAGCAAAATTTCCGCTTCCGTGTAGTGGCGTTAGGTCACATGCTTTGAAACGAAGCCTACGAGAAAAACAGGCCGCGGATCGTACGTCACGAAGGTAGTCCTATGCTCTCTCTTTCAAATCAGCAGACAAACTACGTTTCTGCACCTGTCAACTCTTAACTAGGCCTGTCTGTACAAACGAAAACTGAATCTTCTACTGGAATTGGCTTTTATGGAATCTTCCTGTTATTAGTCCTATAATGATGGGAAGTCCATTGTCCTCCTTATAATTTGTCACGGCTGTTCTGGTGTACAATAAAATAAAATAATGCTAAAATGATTATCAGTTACATAAGGCACCACATCCAGCATGTAATGAGTACTGTTAAGCAGAATAGACTGAATGCTGTAAACAAGCCGTTATACCATTTGTAAAGGTACTTGAATTACGCAACCATTACGGCACCTCACCTGAACCTATCGCTACCAGTAATATTCTACTGTGTTTCTGTAAAGTAGTTGACATATTTCTGATTTGATTTAATTTGTGATACATCGATATGTTTATATTGCCATGATATTATTCTTATGTGTATTCGTTCTTTTGTCACTATGATCTTTGACGTAGTTGTACCTCTGATTTTTGGGCGCGTAAGCGATAGTTAGTTAGTTGTTGAGTTGTTAGAGAGTCGGACCTTGAGACGGTCAAGTCTTGGACGTCATGTTGGAAAGACGCGTATTGTAGTCCGCTTATAAAATGTGAACTTTAACAGTGACTGTGAGGAAGATGTTTTCAAGTATATTTTGTATTGTGAAGTGATGTTAGTGTGTCATGTGATATTGCAATATAAGCACTTAAAAGGAAGTGTAACTTAATTTCTGAGTGCAGATATTTTTTTTTTTTTTTTTTTTTTTTTTACGGCATCATTGTCCATGCCTCGGGCATGGAAGTGTGTGATGTTCTTAGGTTACTTAGGTTTAAGCAGTTCTAATTTCTAGGGGACTGATGACCTCAGATGTTAAGTCCCATAGTGCTCAGAGCCATTTGAACCAAGATGTATACGGAAAATGAATTGGAGAAACCACTTAAGTATCAGAATCTCAATAAGAAATATGGTAACATTCTCCGAATATTCTTCAACTGAATGGGTATAGGTTAAGAACTGGATTCCTAGTAGAGAGAGAATGGGTTGGGTCACGTTCCCGGCCCTAACCTCACCTTCAAGTCACACATGAAAAATGAATCAGTAGTACAGCAGATACAAGAATATGGCGGCAAACATCTGGTGTGTGATATAAAGTAAGATCTTGAACTCCCTAAGGCTGCGTTTAGAAGGCTGGAACTGGCGAAAATGACAAGGCAGTGAAGTATTTTGCGATTTCGCTGTTCGGGACTGCTCTTCTGTCCACGTCATTTACCCTGGAAGGAACACACATCAAGGATTTACTGAATGATTAATTTGGGTCTGGGAAATGATGAGGAGGAACCTCAGGCTGCAGAAGAAGAAAATGTGCATGCTGAACTGCCACCAGTTGAAGGGGACAGTGAAGGTGCTAAATGTGAGCTGCTGCTAAAGACTGGGCAACGGCCTTGCCTCAGTGGATACACCGGTTCCTTTGAGATCACCGAAGTTAAGCTCTGTTTGGTGTGGCGGCACTTGGATGGGTGACCATCCTGGCCGCCATGCGCTGCTGCCATGTTTCGGCGTGCACTCAGCCTCGTGACGCGAATCGAGGAGCTACTCGACCGAATAGTAGCGGCTCCGGTCAAAGAAAACCACCATAACGACCGGGAGAGCGGTGTGCTGACCACACGCCCCTCCTATCTGCATCCTCATCTGAGGACGACACGGCGGTCGGATGGTTCCGGTAGAACACTCTGGCCTGAAGACGGAGTGCTAAGGACTGAATGTGATTCCTCATTCTTTGAATGCTGTAGTTTACGACTGCAATTATCTGTCACCTTATTTATGTCATTTCCTTGTAAGCTAGCCATTTTTTGTTACTGTTTTTGTGGAATAAAAAAAAGCACGTGTCCCGGGTTCGATTCCCACCGGTGTCAGGAATTTACACCTGTCCCGAGATGACTGGGTATTGTTCTGTCGTGTTCATCATCATTCATCCCTATTACGGTCGGAGGAAGTCAACGGCAAACCACCTCCACCAGTACGGCGGTGAGGGTCTTCCGCATCTTTCCCCCAAGCTCCGTCAAGAAGCGTGGGACTTCATTTCCATTCTTTTATGACACTTCACGTGAAATACTGCGACCACTAACTGTTTTGTGGCATTCGTCTCGTAGCACCCATGCGCCTATTTCGGGCAGTGATACTTACAGGTAAAGTACCTGATACCGGACTACCTTCATATTCCTACATGAAATTCCTCCCTCATATTAATATTCCCTGAAAAGGTCAATTTAGATCAAACTTCCTGGACTTTATACTGTTACGTCTATACCCAGTTACAGTAGACAACTTCCCTTTAAAATATTAGCAGAAATGAGTTTACTATCTCAGATTAAATTTCACATTAATACGTTACCAGATTTATATTACCAGCTAAGGGGAGTAAGCGTTCGTTGATAATCCAGTTCTCAAATTTCGTGATACGGACTGTGCAGTCGTGTTGCAACACATATTCTTGAAAATTTACATCTCCCGTATTTATGAAAAGCTCTACTTCATAGCTACGGTATTCGCTGCGCATTCGCAACTGCAAATCCATTCCCTGTACTGCACAGCGATCCGAATCATACTTATCAACGACACAGGGACTGCAGCACCGCACACAGCGCAAACCCCGCACGGCCGCCTCTTTGGTCACGTATAGCAGCACAGACTTGCAGACTTGGCTGGCTCCTGCATTTATGTTCAGGCGTGCATCTGTCAAAAATGTGTGTGAAACGTTATAGGACTTAACTGCTAACGTCATCAGTCCTTAAGCTTACACACTACTTAACCTAAATTATCCTAGTGACAAACACACACACCCATGCCCGAGGGAGACAAGAACCTCCTCCGGGACCAGCCGCACAGTCCATGACTGCAGCGCCCTTAGACCGCTCGGCTAATCCAGCGCGGCATGCATGCATCTGTCGCGGTTGTTCCCCGTAGCTTACGGTTACTTTCAGTGTTCTGTTATTGTACGATTATTAATGCACTTCGTATAGACGTGTTTAGGAATGCTTCTCCTACGAGGGTAAGTCAATTATTATCCTCAAAGTAGATATAACATTGTATTGTAATCAAATAGGAAACTTACAAGAACATCATTTTTCGATATAGTCTCCCTGCGTTTCAACGCACTTGCTCCATCGTTGTACAAGCTTCCTGATGCCCTCATAAAAGAAGGGTCTCCTGCGAGCCAGGAATGCACCGCTTCTTTCACTGCTTCGTTCGAGGCAAATCGACGGTCCCTTAATGCCTGTTTGAGTGGACTAAACAAGTGATAGTCAGAAAGAGCAAGATCGGGACTGTATGGCGGATGATCCAGTGCTTCAAATTTGAGTTTCTGGAGGGTTTCAGCAGTGTGGGCAGCAGTATACGGCAACAACACAACACCTTTTTTGCCGGCCAGTGTGACCGAGCGGTTCTAAGCGTTACAGTCTGGAATCGCGCGACCGCTACGGTCGCAGTTTCGAATCCTGCCTCGGGCAAGGAAGTGTGTGATGTTCTTAAGTTCGTTAGGTTTAAGTAGCTCTAAGTTCTAGGGGACTGATGACCTCAGATGTTGAGTCTCACAGTGCTCAGAGCCATTAGAACCAACACCTTTTGACAGAAATTCTCGGCGTTTGCTTCGAATTGCAGGCTTTAGCCTGGCAGTAAGCGTCTCGCTGTAATGTACACTGTTTATTGTTGTGCCCCCTTTCCTCATAATGTTCCAGTACTGGACCTTGTGCGTGCCAAAAAAACACGTAAGCATCAATTTTCCTGCAGGCAGTTGCACCTAGAACTTTTTCTTGCAAGGCGAATTTGTAAGTTTCCCTTCCATACTGTGCCGTTAACTCTCCGGCTCGTAATGACGGATCCATGTTTCGTCACCAGTAATGGCCCTGTCTAACAAGTTGTCCCCTCCGTTACCATGGCGATCCTAATGTTTTTTTTGCAGATGCCCAAGCGTGTTTGTTTATACAACTGTGTGAGTTGTTTTGGGACCCATCTTGCACAAACTTTATGAAATGCAAATCTGTTGTGGATGATTTCGTAGGCAGATCCGTGACTAATTTCCAGAAGATGTGCCACTTCGTCAATGGTTAATCATCGATCTAAGAGAATCATTTCACATGAACGCTCAATGGTTTCTTCACTTCTGGCGGTAAACGATAGTCCGGCGCCTTCGTCGTGCGTAACACTTGTCGGAGCATTTCGGAATTTTTCAATCCATTCGTAGACACTCCGTTGTGGCAAAACATTGTTCCCGTACTGTACCGAAAGTCTTCGATCAATTTCGGACCCTGATACGCCTTCCGGCCACAAAAGAACGGATCACTGAACGTTGCTCTTCCTTGGTGCAAATAGACAGCGGAGCAGCCATGATTTTGCAAAAACAGACATAATGTCTTATGGGACAACAGCAATCAGTGAAATTATAATGTTACTTAAAAACCGTCTTGATTGCAAATATTTTTATTCATATGACCGGCTTAGGTTCATTCAGAACCATCTTCAGATCTGATACTTCAGTTACAGGAGTAACCCGTCCAAATCCAGCAGTTTTCACATGCTACGTCACATGTGACTGTTGGATTTGGACGGGTTACTCCTGTAACTGAAATATCAGATCTGAAGATGGTTCTGAATGAACCGAAACCGGTCATATGAATAAAAATATTTGCAATCAAGACGGTTTTTAAGTAACAGCAGCCATGATTAACAGCACAGCAGCGATAACGAAACTAACCTAGCAGCTTGAAAATTCAAAGATACGAGGGAAGTCCCAAAAGTAAGGTCTTACATAGACTTGTTTATTTCTACAATGGTTTTCATCAGTTTACAGCTTGAACATCTAGCTATTTTTCGACATAACTACCATTTCCGTCGATGCATTTTTGTAGACGTTGTAGCAGTTTTTGTATGCCCATGTGATACCAGATCGCCGTCATGCTGTTCATAAAGTTATGAACCTCTTCTTTCACCTCGTCGTCTGAGCTGAATCGCTTTCCGGCCAAATGTTCTTTTAACCTAGGGATCAGGTGATACTCACTGGGCGCCAAGTGAGTGGATGGGTGATTATGTTCCACTGAAACTGTTGCAGGAGAGCAACGGTTTGCCGAGCGATGTGTGGGCGAGCGTTGACATGGAGAATGTGTACGCCCTTGCTCAACATTCCTCTTCTCATTCTGAATTGCCCTTTTGAGTTTTTCCAGAGTCTCACAGTACCTGTCAGCGTTAATCGTGGTCCCAGCGATTCAGCACCGACGACGAGTTGAAGGAAGAGGTTCGTAACTTTCTGAACAGCATGGCGGCGAGCTGGTATGACATGGGCATACAAAAACTGCCACAGCGTCTACAAAAATGCATCGACAGAACTGGTGATTATGTCGAAAAATAGCTAAATGTTCAAGCTGTAAGCTGATGTAAACCATTGTAGAAATAAACAAGTCTGTGTACTTATAAAAAGACAGGAGCCTTACTTTTGGGATTACCCTCGTATAACAACAAATAAACAAAGCATGCTTCATCAACGTAAAAACATAGTACTACCAAAATAAATGTTGATGGTGTTGGGACAGCAACCAGCCACAAATTTACTTTCAGTTCCTTTATTCAAAGGGTACCGTTACCGGTTTCGAATCGTTGTGATTCATCCTCAGACGGTTTACACGCTTTCTTTATGACATGTGGTGTGTTTTTTACAGATTATCTTAAAATATAAATAATACATAATCATAAACACGCCACACATAGATGGTAGCGTTACAGATTTTCATTGCATGTAACGCAACCATCTGTGTGTGGCGTGTTTATAATTGTGTATTAATTATATTTTAAGACAATTAATCTGTAAAAAACACACCACATGTCATTTTAAAGCGTGTAAACAGTCTGAGGGTGAATCACAACGATTCGAAGCCGGTAACGGTACCCTCTGAATAAAGGAACTGAAAGTAAATTTGTGGCTGGTTACTGTCCCAACACCATCAACATTTGTCTTCAGACAACAGCCAAGGTCTCCATTATGTAACCATATGACAAAATTGCACTACCAAAATAAACAGAAATATAATTAAATTGCGGTTCAAATCAAATGGCTCTGAGCACTAAGGGACATAACATCTGTGGTCATCAGTCCCCTAAAACTTAGAACTACTTAAACCTAACTAACCTAAGGACATCACACACATCCATGCCCGAGGCCGGATTCGAACCTGTGACCGTAGCTGTCGCGCGGTTCCAGACTGTAGCGCCTAGAACCACTAGGCCACCCCGCCCTTCTAAAATTATTTTTACTTAAATGCAACGCTGAACGGTACTAAAGAATTGAACACTCTAATTATCGAACAAAAACAACATTAATTTTCATCTCTACTTCGGGTTTCAAATGTGTGGGCGCTGAAGCAAAGTACTCCTGTTAACTGAGCTTATTAAATGTTCGTTTTAACTCGGCGTTGCGGATCTGATGTGGTCACAGTCATTATTCCTAATTACGAATGGTATTTAACCCCTTAAGCTACGGTGTAAGTTCCAACGGCCTGGGTCAAAAATGTAAACACGATAGCCTGGCCTTCGAGCACCCGATGGACAAACCGAGGGCCAGTTTACACTCCGCCCGACTGACGTTCCTTTTCATGATCAACTTCTACATCTACATCTATATCCATGCTCCGCAACCCACCTGACGGTCTGTGGCAGAGGGTACCTTGAGTACCTCTATCGGTTCTCCCTTCTATTCCAGTCTCGTATTGTTCGTGGAAAGAAGGATTGTCGGTATGCCACTGTGTGGGTTCTAATCTCTCTGATTTTATCCTCACGGTGTCTTCGCGAGATATACCTAGGAGGGAGCAATATACTGCTTGACTCTTCGGTGAAGGTATGTTCTCGAAACTTCAACAATAGCCCCTACCGAGCTACTGAGCGTCTCTCCTGCAGAGTCTTCTACCGGAGTTTATCTGTCATCTCCGTAACACTTTCGCGATTACTAAATGATCCTGTAACGAAGCGCGCTGCTCTCCGTTGGATCTTCTCTATCTCTTCTATAAACCCTATCTGGTACGGATCCCACACTGCTGAGCAGTATTCGAGCAGTGGGCGAACAAGCGTACTGTAACCTACTTCCTTTGTTTTCGGATTGCATTTCTTTAGGATTCTTCCAATGAATCTCAGTCTGGCATCTGCTTTACCGACGATCAACTTTGTATGATCATTCCATTTTAAATCACTCCTAATGCGTACTCCCAGATAATTTATGGAATTAACTGCTATATTATAGGTGAATGATAAGAGATGTTTCTTTCTATGTATTCGCAGCACGTTACACTTGTTACATTGAGATTCAATTGCCATTCCCTGCACCATGCGTCAATTCGCTGCAGATCCTCCTGCATTTCAGTACAATTTTCCATTGTTACAACCTCCCGATACACCACAGCATCATCCGCAAAGAGTCTCAGTGAACTTCCGATGTCATCCACAAGGTCGTTTATGTACACTCCTGGAAATGGAAAAAAGAACACATTGACACCGGTGTGTCAGACCCACCATACTTGCTCCGGACACTGCGAGAAGGCTGTACAAGCAATGATCACACGCACGGCACAGCGGACACACCAGGAACCGCGGTGTTGGCCGTCGAATGGCGCTAGCTGGGCAGCATTTGTGCACCGCCGCCGTCAGTGTCAGCCAGTTTGCCGTGGCATACGGAGCTCCATCGCAGTCTTTAACACTGGTAGCATGCCGCGACAGCGTGGACGTGAACCGTATGTGCAGTTGACGGACTTTGAGCGAGGGCGTATAGTGGGCATGCGGGAGGCCTGGTGGACGTACCGCCAAATTGCTCAACACGTGGGGTTTGAGGTCTCCACAGTACATCGATGTTGTCGCCAGTGGTAGGCGGAAGGTGCACGTGCCCGTCGACCTGGGACCGGACCGCAGCGACGCACGGATGCACGCCCAGACCGTAGGATCCTACGCAGTGCCGTATGGGACCGCACCGCCACTTCCCAGCAAATTAGGGTCACTGTTGCTCCTGGGGTATCGGCGAGGACCATTCGCAACCGTGTCCATGAAGCTGGGCTACGGTCCCGCACACCGTTAGGCCGTCTTCCGCTCACGCCCCAACATCGTGCAGCCCGCCTCCAGTGGTGTCGCGACAGGCGTGAATGGAGGGACGAATGGAGACGTGTCGTCTTCAGCGATGAGAGTCGCTTCTGCCTTGGTGCCAATGATGGTCGTATGCGTGTTTGGCGCCGTGCAGTTGAGCGCCACAATCAGGACTGCATACGACTGAGGCACACAGGGCCAACACCCGGCATCATGGTGTGGGGAGCGATCTCCTACACTGGCCGTACACCTCTGGTGATCGTCGAGGGGACACTGAATAGTGCACGGTACATCCAAACCGTCATCGAACCCATCGTTCTACCATTCCTAGACCGGCAAGGGAACTTGCTGTTCCAACAGGACAATGCACGTCCGCATGTATCCCGTGCCACCCAACGTGCTCTAGAAGATGTAAGTCAACTACCCTGGCCAGCAAGATCTCCGGATCTGTCCCACATTGAGCATGTTTGGGACTGGATGAAGCGTCGTCTCACGCGGTCTGCACGTCCAGCACGAACGCTGGTCCAACTGAGGTGCCAGGTGGAAATGGCATGGCAAGCCGTTGCACAGGACTACATCCAGCATCTCTAGGATCGTCTCGATGGGAGAATAGCAGCCTGCATTGCTGCAAAAGGTGGATATACACTGTACTAGCGCCGACATTGTGCATGCTCTGTTGCCTGTGTCTATGTGCCTGTGGTTCTGTCAGTGTGATCATGTGATGTATCTGACCCCAGGAATGTGTCAATAAAGTTTCCCCTTCCTGGGACAATGAATTCACGGTGTTCTTATTTCAATTTCCAGGAGTGTATATTGTGAATAGCAACAGTCCTACGACACTCCCCTGTGGCACGCCCGAAATCACTTGGAAGACTTCTGTCCATTGAGAATGACATGCTGCGTTCTGGACTGATTGGCCACGACTCTCACTCGTGGTAGCAGATTCAGTGGTTGGGCGATAAACGCCAACGGCCACCTTACAGGTTGGACGTCAGGTGTGAGAATGCAGCGGGGGCTTTTAAGGCTACGGTGAGAGGACGGCGGAGCGAGAAGCCGGGCACGTCCGCACGCCGGACAGCCGGTGCCAAAGGTAGGCGAAGGCGGCTGCAGCGGCACGTGCTCTGCGGCCGGCAGTCTACCCTCTCCTGGGGCCCTATTCCTCAGGGTGCTTCACTGATTGTGACCGGGCCAAATATCTCACGAAGTAAGCGTCAAACGAAAAAACTGCAATGAACGAAACTCGTCTAGTTTGAAGGGGAAAACCAAAAGGCGCTATGGCTGGCCCGCTAGATGGCGCTGCCATAGGTCAAACGGGTATCAACTGCGCTTTTTTTAAAATAGGAACCCCCATTTTTATTACATATTCGTGTAGTACGTAAAGAAATATCAATGTTTTTGTTGTATACATAGTTCCGCGTAGTCAGCGCGTACACAACTTTCCCACTAGACGGCGCCCCGCTAAGCACAACAGCGCTGGCGCAGCGCTCGTCCGTCTCCGCTCTACGAGATGGCGCTGCCATAAAGACGGACCACATTCTGCTTCCGCCGATGCGCGTATTAATATGTAATGCAGCCAATGACATTGCTGCTAACGTAGAACCTTTTCTCCTCGCGGATCACACTCGCGCTGTGATACCTGATGACGAGTGCACAGACCTCCGATTAGTCTGTTTGTATTAGTCTGCATTAGTCTATAGTCAAGCTTCAGTCTGTGCCTAATTAGATTGCCTTATTCCTGTACATAGCCATGAAGATAAATGTATACAAACTTTTGCCAAGTATCAGAGATATATGTGAGAATAAGATTAACATTCCAATACCAAAGGAACTCCAGATTGTCAATTGTAAATAGCACCCAGAACCAAGTTAAGTAATTTTTATGCTAGTTATTATTTTAATACATCTGTCTAAAAATTAATCAAGTTCTGTTTAAAGTTGGTCACCGTCAATCTGCTACTCTAAGCGTGCAAGTGGCATTTCTATCGTCTGACCTAACGGCAGAAGATAAACACGCCACGATAAGACCACGAGACATATTGCTGTCACTTGACTACTTCGTTAGAGCGACAAGTCAAATAATCTGATGGTGTGTGTACCGATGGTCTTACAGTAGGCACACCACAGTTGGACCACTTTTTTCCCTTTGTGATACATGGCGCTGTAATAGTCACAAACGTTTAAGTACGTGGTATCACGTAACATTCCGCTAGGATTTGCTTCCTGATACATTACCCGTGTTAAAATGGACCGTTTACCAACTGCGGAAAGGTCGTTATCTTGATGTATGGCTATCGTGATCAAAATGACCAACGGGCGTGTGCTATGTATGCTGCTCGGTATCCTGGACATTATCCAAGTGTCCGGACCGTTCGCCCGACAGTTACGTTATTTAAGGAAACGGGAAGTGTTCAGCCACATGTGCAACGTCAACTGTGGTGTCACCGCAAGGCGCCACACTTGCTAGGTGGTAGCCTTTAAATCGGCCGCGGTCCGCTAGTATACATCGGACCCGCGTGTCGCCACTATCAGTGATTGCAGACCGAGCGCCGCCACACGGCAGGTCTAGAGAGACTCCCTAGCACTCGCCCCAGTTGTACAACCGACTTTGCTAGCGATGGTTCACTGACTTCTACGCTCTCATTTGCCGAGACGATAGTTAGCATAGCCTTCAGCTACGTCATAGCAAGGCGCCATATTCACTTACTATAATTACTTCAAGAATGTGTTCTGAACAGATAATATTGTGAATCATGTACCATCAAGAACGACGTTCATCATTAATGGATTAAAGATAAGTGAGAAACTAATTACGTCCGCTTTCTGAATTCTCATTCCTTGTCATGTTCCAGACCTCACGTTTGTATAGTCCTCCCCTTCTCATGGCAGCCTAAGTCAGGTAAAACGCGTGCATTTCGGCCTCCCCCAGTAACACGGTGTTGGCTCTTCTGCCAACCCAACATCAACCACGACCTGCAACAAATGATGATGCACAAGCACGTGTTTTAGCTGCTGTCGCAGCTAATCCGCACATCAGTAGCAGACAAATTGCGCGAGAATCGGGCATCTCAGAAACGTCGGTGTTGAGAATGCCACATCACCATCGATTGCACCCATACCACATTTCTATGTACCAGGAATTTCATGGCGCCGACTTTGAACGTCGTGTACAGTTCTGCCACTGGGCACAAGAGACGATGACATACTTTCTGCACGCGTTCTATTTAGCGACGAAGCGTCATTCACCAACGGCGGTAAATCCACGATGGTTGCGACAAGTGGAACATCAGCGACCTTGGCTGGTTAATGTATGGTCCGGCATTATGGAAGGAAGGATAATTGGATAATTGGTCCCCATTTTACCGATGGCAATCTAAATGACGCAATGTATGCTGAATTCCTACGTAATGTTCTACCGATGTTACTACAAGATGTTTCACTACATGAAAGAATGTCGATGTACTTCCGACATGATGGATGTCCGGCACATAGCTCGCGTGCGGTTGAAGCGGTATTGAATAGCATATTTCGTGACAGGTGGATTGGTCGTCGAAGCATGGCCTGCACGTTCACCGGATCTGACGTCCCCGGATTTTTTTTCTGTGGGGAAAGTTGAAGGTTATTTGCTATCGTGATCCACCGACAACGCTTGACAAGATGCGTCAGCGCATTGTCAATGCATGTGCGAACATTACGGAAGGCGAACTACTCGCTGTTGAGAGGAATGTTGTTACATGTACTGCCAAATGCATTGAGGTTGACGGACATCATTTTGAGCATTTATTGCATTAATGTGGTATTTACAGGTAATCACGCTGTAACAGCATGCGTTTTCAGAAATGATAAGTTAACTAAGTTACATGTATCACATTGGAACATCCGAAATAAAATGTTCAGAGGTACCTACGTTCTGTATTTTAATTTAAAAAACCTACCTGTTACCAACTGTTCGTCTAAAATTGCGAGCCATATGATTGTGACTATTACAGCGCCATCTATGACAAAAGCGAAAAAAGTGGTCCAACTAAAAAAATCATATTTCTTTACGTACTACACGAATATGTAATAAAAATGGGGACTCCTATTTGTTAAAAAAAAAAGCAGTTGATATCCGTTTCACATATGGCAGCGCCATCTAGCTGTCCAACCATAGCGCCATCTGGCTTCCCCCTTCAGGCTAGACAAGTTTCGTTCTTTGTAATTTTTTCGTTTGACGCTTATTTCGTGAGATACTTGGCGCGCTCACTATCAATGGACCACCCCGTATATCTTTCATACCGATCGGTGCAGTAGGTTAGTCTCGGTACTGACGTCATTTTCTATTTCTTATCCGAATTTCTTATTCAGTAAGCTTCAGAGACCTGATACCGAACTTTTGGTCCTCTGGTCACGGCCAAAATTCTTTTTTGTGAGTTTTACCGAGGAATCGGCAAAAGAACTAATGGTGTCGCCTTAGACTACATCAAACGCAATAAGAACCCACAGATTTACTCCACTTGCCTAAGCGGCAGGAAGTGTATGGTACTCATAGTTTGATACGGTACTATAGGATGGTTATACTAAGACGATCCTTGTGTTGGGTATAGAAATGGTCCCTAGTCCAATGGCTACCCAAAGCACTTGACCCTACCTTTTCATCACCAATGAACCCGACATATGAGCAAACGCAAAGTCCTGTTTATTTGCTCGGTGTTTCGGAACACATTAGGTAGTGCAAGCTGTTGCATGGACACCCATTACCTTCGCTGTCACCACAACGAGAACGAAGAGCACCACCGCCACAAGGTTCCTGGTTCTCTACCAGCGTAATTGTCGTTTCTCATCAGAGTTCTTCATCGGCAGCGCATCTGTCAACATTGCCTTCACCACTGACATCATCCACTGAACTTCGCCTACTTCATGGGAACCCAAATGAAAGAGTATCTACACTAGTGGCCATTAAAATTGCTACACCACGAAGATGACGTGCTCGTCACGCGAAATTTAAGCGACAGGAAGAAAATACATCGAGATGCAAATGATTAGCTTTTCAGAGCATTCACACAATGTTGGCGCCGGTGGCGACACCTACAACGTGCTGACATGGGGAAAGTTTCCAACTGATTTCTCATACACAAACAGCAGTTGCCTGGTGAAACGTTGTTTTGATGCCTCGTGTAAGGAGAAGAAATGAGTACCATCACGTTTCCGACTTTGATAAGGGACGGATTGTAGCCTATAGCGATTGCGGTTTATCGTATCGCGACATTGCTCCTCGTGTTGGTCGAGATACAATGACTTTCAGCAGACTATGGAACCGGTGGGTTCAGGAGGATAACACGGAACGCCGTGTTGGATCCCAACGGCATCGTATGACTAGCAGTCGAGATGACAGGCGTCTTATCCGCATTGCTATAACGCATCGTGCAGCCACGTCTCGATCCCTGAGTCAACAGATGGGGACATTTGCAAGACAACAACCATCTGCACGAACAGTGCGACGACGCTTGCAGCAGCACGGACTCTCAGCTCGGAGACCATGGCTGCGGTTACCCTTGACGCTGCGTCACAGACAGGAGCGGCTGCGATAGTGTACTCGACGACGAACCTGGGTGCACGAATGGAAAAACGTCATTTTTTCGGATGAATCCAGGTTCTGTTTACAGCATCATGATGGTCGCATCCGTGTTTGGCGACATAGCTGTGAACGCACATTGGAAGCGTATATTCGTCATCGCCATACTGGCGTATCACCCAACGTGATGGTATGGGGTGCCATTGGTTACACGTCTCGGTCACCTCTTGTTCGCATTGACTGCACTTTGAAGAGTGGACGTTACATTTCAGATGTGTTACGACCCGTGGCTCTACCCTTCATTCGATCCCTGCGAAATGCTACATTTCAGCAGGATAATGCACGACAGCATGTTGCGGGTCCTGTACGGGATTTTCTGGATACAGAAAATGTTCGACTGCTGCCCTGGCCAGCACATTCTCCAGATTTCTCACCAATTGAAAACGTCTGGTCAATGGTGGCCTAGCAACTGGCTCGTCACAATACGCCAGTTACTACTCTTGACTCAATACCCAGGGGTATCAAGGACGTTATTACGACTAGAAGTGGTTGTTTTGGGTACTGATTTCCCAGGATCTGTGCACCCAAATTGCGTGAAAGTGTAGTCACATGTCAGTTCTAGTATAATATATCTGTCCAATGAACACCCGTTTATCATCTGCATTTCTTCTTGGTGTAGCAATTTTAATGGCCAGTAGTGTACAATATTGCAGAAATCCTCCAGGACAGACTGTCGACAGTAGGTGGAGAAACACCTCAAGCACTGTTATCCAAGATGGCGGAAGGGCTGCGTCCCACCAGGGAGACATCATCCCAGGGAGGACGTCATCCCAAAGTATCGTTATTGAAGATGGCGGCCGTGACGCAAGTATGTGACGTCACGTGTCGTCAGCCGATGACGCTATTGAAGTTATTCAAGATGGGGGGAAGTTTGAATTTTTGGAGGGACGATAACTCAATTGGGTTACCTCTACTAACCTAAGAAAATGGCGGAAATAAAGAGCACCTGGGCTACCTCCACTAACCTAAGTCACCTCTTCCTAGGAATCGGACATAAGTATTTATTTAAACAATTAGAACCACTACCACCATCAAGTGAGTTCGCCATTCTCTTGGAAAATGTGCCTGAATTTTGCTCTAAGAGCTTACGCCTGCAGCTGAGGAGAGTTAGTATGGTGTCGCCCTCATTGGACGCTGCTCATTCAATTCGAATATAATTTTCATTAACTTGTTTAAATTTGCTTGAATTTCCGTAAGTTTGTTTAAACTTGTTTAAATTTGATTAAAGAAACTGGTGTGCGTGACATGGTTCTCGATGAGAGACACTGGCTCTCTGTCAAATGGTTCAAATGGCTCAGAGCACTATGGGACTTAACATCTAAGGTTATCAGTCCCCTAGAATGTAGAACTACTTAAGCCTAACCAACCTTAGGACATCACTCACACTCATGCCCGGTTCGATCCTATGACGGTAGTGGTCGCATGGTTCCAGAGTGAAGCGCCTATAACCGCTCGGCCACAGCGGCCGGCTGGCCCCGTGTCAAACGACACGCACACAACTAATGTGGCGCCACAACTCGTGGCTTTTTGTAATGGCACCGTGGCCTATCGTTCACACAGGACGCCACAAATTGTACGTATTTACACAGCCTTCGATATGGCGTCAATTGAAATCATATGGGCGGGTATGAATTTTATAGAGCTGGTTCTGGTATTAGAGCTATAATAAATAATAAGTAGAAGGAAGACGAAAGCCAAATGCTGGATCCGAAAAATAATTTCGCACAGGGATAAATCATGGTCTACAAACAATAAAAGAAACATCACTCCGAGACGAAAATACTGCCTTCATTGGTAAAATAAGCAAAAGCCGCAATGTAAATATCATCTACAGACACGTCACTCTGCCAAGCTTTTACAATATTGTTCTATTCGTTGATGCAGGCATTTTGAATAATTAAATTTAGTTTTAACAGTTGGCACATCACATTCTGCAGATATTTCCTGCATGTAATACACAATTTATACAGATTGTTGTCTGATAAATTACGAAGTTTACACGACTCGGTTTTTTATTTACATTGAAGCCCTACACGAACTGGTATATTCAAATACAGGGTTATGTGAACAGGCAGAATACGGCGCTTAGATCACAACGCTTATGAAAGAGAACAAGTACCTGGCGCAGTTGTTAGATCGGTTACTACTGCTACAATGGCAGATTATCAAGATTTAGGTGAGTTAGAACGTGGTGTTATAGTCGGCGGACGAGTGATGGGGTACAGCATCTCCGAGATAGCGATGAAGCGAGGATTTTCCCGAACCACCATTTCACGAGTCTATCGTGAATATCAGGAATCCGGTAAAACATCAAATCTCCGACATCGCTGTTGCCGGAAAAAGATCCTGCCAGAACGGGACCAACGACGTCTGAAGAGAATCGTTCAACGCGACAGAAGTGCAACCCTTTCGCAAATGACTGCACAGTCCAATGCTGGGCCATCAACAAGTGTCAGCGTACAAACCATTCAGCGAAACATCGTTGACATTGGCTTTTGGATCCGAATGCCCACTCGTGTACCATTGATGACTGCACGACACAAAGCTTTACGCCTCGCCTGGGCCTGTTGATGACTGGAAACATGTTGCCTGGTCGGATGAGTGTCGTTTCAAATTGTATCAGGCAGATGCACGTGCACTGGTACTGATACAATCTCATGAATCCATGGACCCTGCATTTCATCAGGGGACTGTTCAAGCTGGTAGAGGCTCTGTAATGGTGTGCGGCGTGTGCAGCTGGAACGATATGGGACGCCTGATGCGTCTACATACGACACTGACGGATGACACGTACGTAAGCATCCTGTCTGAGCACCTGCATGCATTCGTGTCCATTGTGCATTACGACGGACTTGGGAAATTCCAGCAGGACAATGCGACACCGCACACGTCGAAAGTTGCTACAGAGTGACACCTGAGTTTGAACACTTTTTCTGGATAACATACTCCCCAGACATGAACATTATTGAGCATATCTGGGATGCCTTGCAACGTACTGTTCATAAGAGGTCTCCGCCTCCTCTTACTCTCACGGATTTACGGACAGAACTGCAGGATTCATGGTGCCACTTCCCTACTTCCCTCCAGCACTACTTCACACATTAGTCGAGTCCATGCAATGTCGTGTTGCGGCACTCCTGCGTGCTCGCGGGGGCCCTACACAATATTAGGCAGGTGTACCAGTTTATCTGGCGCTTTATTTTTCTTATCCAAAAATCTTTTAAGATTGTGAGATACGTCATTGGTTTGCAGTCACACTCACACACACACACACACACACACACACACACACACACACACACACACACTCATTGCTGCTGCAGAAAATGAAACAGAGGTGGTTGTTCTTGTACAAGAGGTTGAAAAAGGTGTATGGAGATTCTGTTGTCGATCGCAGTACAGTTAGTCGGTGGGCAAGCAGGTTACGTAATGAAAGCGGGCACGGCAATATTGAGGATTGTCCTCGCAGCGGCAGGCCTCGTACTGCACACACTCCAGACAATGTGCAGAGAGTTAACGAATTGGTGACTGCTGACAGACGCATCACAGTGAACGAATTGTCGCGCTAGGGGAAGGAAGTGTTTGTAGAATACTCAAAGTTTTGGCGTTAAAAAAGGTTTGTGCCAGGTGGGTTGCCAGGATGTTGACAGTGGCTCGCAAAGAAACAAGAAAAGCGGTATGCAGTGAACTTTTGCAATAGTACGAGAATGGTGGACATGAATTTCTTGGAAGAATTGTGACAGGTGATGAAACAGGGCTTCATCATTTTTCACCACAGACGAAGAGGCTATTAATCGAGTGGCATCATGCAAATTCACCCAAGAAAAAAAAAATCAAAACCACACCTTCTGCTGGAAAGTTATGGCTACGGTGTTTTTCGATTCCGAAAGACTCTCTCTTACTGACATCTTGCCAAGTGGAACCACCATAAATTGTGATGCATATGTGACGACACTGAAGAAACTTCAAGCTCGACTGAGTCGTGTTCGACCACATCGGCAAAATCAGGATGTTTTGCCGTTGCACGACACTGCATGGCCACATCTCAGTCAAAAAACCATGGAAGCGATCACAAATTCGGATGGACAACAGTGAAACACCCGCCTTACAGTCCTGACCTGGCTCCACGTGGCTATCATCTCCTTGGGAAACTGAAAGAATCTCTTCGTGGAACAAGGTTTGAAGGTGATGACTCCCTTGTGCACGCTGCCAAACTGTGGCTCCAACAGGTTGGTCCCGAATTTTACCGTGCTGGTATACAGGCGCTGGTTCCAAGATGGCGTAAGGCAGTTGAGAGGTATGGAAATTTTGTGGAGAAATGAAAATATTGTTCCTAAAGGATGTATCTACACACTGTAAGACTTTCAAACATATAGAATAAAAGATAGATTTTTAAAAAAAGTGTGCATTTCTTTTCGAGTGACCCTCATAGTTCTTGAATCTTCGAAAGTGTACCTGCCGCCCACTGTTTTGACTTTTTTCGGCAATAAGGAGAAAAGACACTGAAATCGAATGCAACAATAATTGCTCCACGATAACTTCGACAGAATGTTCGTGTTTCGAGATATTGCCACCACTGAGCAGTGGTAGAAGGAAAGTGCGCAACAAAGTACACTACTGCCCATTAAAATTGCTACACTACGAAGAAATGCAGATGATAAACGAGTATTCATTGCACAAATATATTATATTAGAACTGACATGTGATTACATTTACGGCCTTGATACGCCTGGGCATTGAGTCAAACAGAGCTTGGATGGCGTGTGCCGGTACAGCTGCCCATGCAGCTTCAACACCGTACCACAGTTCATCAAAAGTAGTGACTGGCGTATTGTGACGAGCCAGTTGCTCGGCCACCATTGACCAGACGTTTTCAATTGCTGAGAGATCTGTAGAATGTGCTGGCCAGGGTAGCAGACGAACATTTTCTGTATCAAGAAAGGCCCGTACGGGACCTGCAATATGCTGTCGTGCATTATCCTGCTGAAATGTAGGGTTTCGCAGCGGTCGAATGAAGGGTAGAGCCATGGGTCGTAACACATTTGAAATGTAACGTCCACTGTTAAAAAGTGCCGTCAAAGCGAACAAAAGGTGATCGAGACGTGTAACCAATGGCACCCCATACCATCACGCCGGGTGATACGCCAGCATGGCGATGACGAATACAAGCTTCTAATATGCGTTCACCTCGATGTCGCCAAAGACGAATGTGACCATCACGATGCTGTAAACAGAACCTGGATTCGTCCGTAAAAATGATTTGCCATTCGTGCACCCAGTTTACGTCATCGAGTACATCATCGCAGGCACTCTTGTCTGTGACGCAGAGTCAAGGGTAACCGCAGCCATAGTCTCCGAGTTGATAGTCCAAGCTGCTGCAAACGTCGTCGAACTGTTCGTGCAGAAGATTGGTAACTTGCAAACGTCCGATCTGTTGACTCAATGATCGAAACGTGGCTGCACGATCCGTTACAACCACGCGGATAAGACGCCTGTCCTGTCGACTGCTAGTGATACGAGGCCGTTGGGATCCAGCACGGCGTTCCGTATTACCCTCCTGAAACCACCGATTCCATATTCTGCTAACAGACATTGGATATCGACCGACGCGAGGAGCAATGTCGCGATACGATAAACCGCAATCGCGATAGGCAACAATCCGACCTTTATCAAAGTCCTTACACGAGGCATCACAACAACGTTTGATCTGGCAACGCCAGTCAACTGCTGTTTGTGTATGAGACATCGGTCGGAAACTTTGCTCGTGTCAGCACGTTGTAGGTGTCGCCACCGGCGCCAACCTTTTGTGAATGCTCTGAAAAGCTAATCATGTCTTCCTGTCGGTTAAATTTCGCGTCTGTAGCACGTCATCTTTGTGGTGTAGCAATTTTAATGGCCAGTAGTGTACTTGCGAGATGAACTTTTTTTGGCGAGACGAAAATTGCATCTCTTTAAGTTGCGCCACCGAAAACTCGCAGTTGCCAACAGACGACTGCCGTTCGCCACTGCTTACGGCGACACTTTCGTTGCGTCCGTGGACGCGGCTATTGGCGGGCGGGGGGAGGGGGGGGGGGGGGAGGCTCCTGCGCGCGCAACTAAAGTGTCGCGACGGGGGCTCGCCGGCGAGGCCGCCCTGCCGTTACGTAACGCGGCTGGCACTCCACGTGCACCGTGTACTGGGTCGCGGCCGAACAGTCCGGTCTCGTGCTGGCAACTTACCAAAAGGCGTCCGCCGCCAGCCTCCAGCACCTGCCTCCCGCCTCGCTCCCAAGGTCACGGCAGACCTCCGCTGCCGCTGCACACAGCACGTGTCTCTGAGCCTGCCCCGCCACAGCCGCCCTACAGCAGGCGGCACCGACCTTGGGCCTACCGAGCCCGGCAGTTGCACGAGGAGCGCGTCTGCACTTGGGGCTCTATTCTGCATCGCCCGTACCGATCGGTGCAGTAGGTTACTCTAGGGAGTGACGTCATTTTCGGTTCTTTATCCGAACTTCACTATTCAGTAAGCTTCTGAGACCTGTTACCGAACGGTCCTCCCGCCGATTTTTCGACAACTCTACCGAGAGTTTTTGGATTTCTAAGCAGTATCGTCCGTACCGATCGGTACACTTGGTTACTCTCGGGGGTGATGTCATTTTCGTTTCTTTATCCGAATTCCCTATTCAGTAAGTGTCTGAGACCTGTTACCGATCGGTCCTCCCGCCCAAAGCCGATGCTTACGGTTTTTTGAGACGTACAAGGTCCAGTACTGGAACATGATGGGGAGAGGGGCGCAACAGTAAACAGTGTACGTTACAGTGAGAAGCTTACTACCAGGCTAAAGCTTGCAATTCGAAGCAAAGACCGAAAATTACTGTCAAAAGGTGTTGTTGTTGTTGTTCAAAAAAATGGCTCTGAGCACTATGGGACTCAACTGCTGTGGTCATCAGTCCCCTAGAACTTAGAACTACTTAAAGCTAACTAACCTAAGGACATCACACACATCCATGCCCGAGGCAGGATTCGAATCTGTGACCGTAGCATGTTGTTGTTGTTGCACGACTATGCCCGTTCGCACACTGCTGCCCACACAGCTGAAACGTTCCAGAAACTCAAATTTGAAGTTTTGGATCATTCTCCATATCGTTCCGATATTGCCCCCTTCTGACTATCACTTGTTTGGCCCACTCAAACAGGCATTAAGGGGCCGTCGATTTGCCTCGGACGAAGCAGTGAAAGAAGCGGTGCATTCCTGACTCGCAGCTCAACCGAGAACCTCCTTTTATGAGGGCATCAGGAAGCTTGTACAACGATGAACCGAGTGCGTTGAAACGCCAGGAGACTATATAAAAAAAACGATGTTCTTGTAAGTTTCCTATTTGATTACATTAAAATTTTATAACTACTTTGCGGATAATAACTAACTTAGGCTGGTATTACCCAATAATTGTACTGCGTCACGCCTCATTCAATTCCTCAAGCTGAAGTGGATCAATTAAACATGTGAACTGAAACCGTCGTTGAATGAAAACGGTAGGTTTCTGGGCATGGATTCCGGTTCAGAGTATTATGTACTCATCCTCCTGTACAGTCCGTCCCGATAGCTGAGTGGTCAAAGTGACGGATTGCCGTCCTAAGGGCCCGGATTCGATTCCCGGCTGGGTCTGAGATTTTCTCTGCTCAAGAGCTGGGTCTTGTCTTAATCATCATTTCATTCCCATCCGGCGCGAAGATCGCCCAATGTGGCGTCGACTGTAATAAGACATGCACCAAGGCGGCCGGACCTGCCCTGCAAGGGGCCTCCCTGCCAATGACGCCAAACAGTCATTTCCATTTACCCCCTGTTTCCGAACATCTCTATATTAGAACCCCCTACTATCGCTGCATTAGCAATCGTGAGGGAAAGTTTAGAGTAATTACAGCACTCACGAATGCACATAATCAATCATTTTCCCCGAGATACATAAGTGAATGGAATCGGAAAAAGCCCTGGTAATTGGTACAGTGGGACGTACCTCTACCATGCACTTCAAAGAGTGATTTGCTGAGTATAGATCTAGCTGTTCTCAGCAAAGAAGGGAAAACAGAAAGGTGGAAGTTGTATATAGAGGGTCTATACAAGGGCGATGTACTTTGGGGACAATATTATGGAAATGGAAGAGGATGTAAATGAAGATAAAATGGGAGATACTATACTGCGTGAAAAGTTTGATAGAGCACTAAAAAACCTGAATTGAAACAAGGCCCCGGGAGTAGACAACATTCCATTAGAACTACTAACAGCCTTGGGAGAGCCAGGCCTAACAAAACGATACCATCTGGTGAGCAAGATGTATGAGACAGGCTAAATACCCTCAGACTTCAAGAAGAATATAATAATTGCAATCCGAAAGAAAGCAGGCGCTGACAGATGTGAAAATTACCGAACAATCAGTTTAATAAGTCACGGATGCAAAATACTAACGCGAATTCTTTACAGACGAACGGAAAAACTGGTAGAAGCCGACCTCAGGGAAGATCAATTTGGATTGCGTAGAAATACTGGAACACGTGATGCAATACTGACCCTACGACTTATCTTAGAAGATACACTCCTGGAAATGGAAAAAAGAACACATTGACACCGGTGTGTCAGACCCACCATACTTGCTCCGGACACTGCGAGAGGGCTGTACAAGCAATGATCACACGCACGGCACAGCGGACACACCAGGAACCGCGGTGTTGGCTGTCGAATGGCGCTAGCTGCGCAGCATTTGTGCACCGCCACCGTCAGTGTCAGCCAGTTTACCGTGGCATACGGAGCTCCATCGCAGTCTTTAACACTGGTAGCATGCCGCGACAGCGTGGACGTGAACCGTATGTGCAGTTGACGGACTTTGAGCGAGGGCGTATAGTGGGCATGCGGGAGGCCGGGTGGACGTACCGCCGAATTGCTCAACACGTGGGGCGTGAGGTCTCCACAGTACATCGATGTTGTCGCCAGTGGTCGGCGGAAGGTGCACGTGCCCGTCGACCTGGGACCGGACCGCAGCGACGCACGGATGCACGCCAAGACCGTAGGATCCTACGCAGTGCCGTAGGGGACCGCACCGCCACTTCCCAGCAAATTAGGGACACTGTTGCTCCTGGGGTATCGGCGAGGACCATTCGCAACCGTCTCCATGAAGCTGGGCTACGGTCCCGCACACCGTTAGGCCGTCTTCCGCTCACGCCCCAACATCGTGCAGCCCGCCTTCAGTGGTGTCGCGACAGGCGTGAATGGAGGGACGAATGGAGACGTGTCGTCTTCAGCGATGAGAGTCGCTTCTGCCTTGATGCCAATGATGGTCGTATGCGTGTTTGGTGCCGTGCAGGTGAGCGCCACAATCAGGACTGCATACGACCGAGGCACACAGGGCCAACACCCGGCATGATGGTATGGGGAGCGATCTCCTACCCTGGCCGTACACCTCTGGTGATCGTCGAGGGGACACTGAATAGTGCACGGTACATCCAAACCGTCATCGAACCCATCGTTCTACCATTCCTAGACCGGCAAGGGAACTTGCTGTTCCAACAGGACAATGCACGTCCACATGTATCCCGTGCCACCCAACGTGCTCTAGAAGGTGCAAGTCAACTACCCTGGCCAGCAAGATCTCCGGATCTGTCCCCCATTGAGCATGTTTGGGACTGGATGAAGCGTCGTCTCACGCGGTATGCACGTCCAGCATGAACGCTGGTCCAACTGAGGCGCCAGGTGGAAATGGCATGGCAAGCCGTTCCACAGGACTACATCCAGCATCTCTACGATCGTCTCCATGGGAGAATAGCAGCCTGCATTGCTGCGAAAGGTGGATATACACTGTACTAGTGCCGACATTGTGCATGCTCTGTTGCCTGTGTCTATGTGCCTGTGGTTCTGTCAGTGTGATCATGTGATGTATCTGACACCAGGAATGTGTCAATAAAGTTTGCCCTTCCTGGGACAATGAATTCACGGTGTTCTTATTTCAATTTCCAGGAGTGTAGATTAAGGAAAGGCAACCTACGTTTCTAGCATTTGTAGACTTCCTGATACATCAATCTATATTCGATGTTAACAAATTTCTCTTCTTCAGAAACGCTTTTCTTGCCATTGCCACTCTACATTTTATATCCCCTCTACTTCGACCATCATCAATTATTTTGCTCCCCAAATAGCAAAACTCTTTTACTACTTTACGTGTCTCATTTCCTAATCTAATTCCCACAGCATCACCCGACTTAAGTCGACTACATTCCATTATCCTTGTTTTGCTTTTGTTGACGTTCATCTTATATCCTTCTTTCAAGACACTGTCCATTCCGTTCAACTGCTCTTCCAAGTCCTTTGCTGTCTCTGACAGAATTACAATGTCATCGGCGAATCTCAAACTTTTCATTTCTTCTCCATGGATTTAATGCCTACTCTGAATTTTTCTTTTGTTTCCTTTACTGCTTGCTCAATTTACAGATTGAATGACATCGGGGAGAGGCTGCAACCCTGTCTCAGTCCTTTCCCAACCACTGCTTCCCTTTCATACCCCTCGACTCTTATGACTGCCATCTGGTTTCTGTACAAATTGTAAATAGCTTTTCGCTACCTGTATTTTACTCCTGCCACCTTCAGAATTTGAAAGAGAGTATTCCAGTCAACATTGTCAAAAGCTTTCTCTAAGTCTACAAATGCTAGAAACGTAGGTTTGCCTTTTCTTAATCTTTCTTCTAAGATATGTCGTAAGGTCAGTATTGCCTCACGTGTTCCAACATTTCTACAGAATCCAAACTGATCCTCCCCGAGGTCCGCATCTACCAGTTTTTCCATTCGTCTGTAAAGAATTCGCGTTAGTATTTTGCAGCTGTGACTTATTAAACTGATAGTTCGGTAATTTTCACATTTGTCAGCACCTGCTTTCTTTGGGATTGGAATTATTATATTCTTCTTGAAGTCAGTAGTTCTAATGGAATGTTGTCTACTCCCAGGGCCTTGTTTCGACTCAGGTCTTTCAGTGCTCTGTCAAACTCTTCACGTAGTATCGTATCTCCCATTTCGTCTTCATCTACATCCATTTCCATAATATTGTCCTCAAGTACATCGCCCTTGTATAAACCTTCTATATACTCCTTCCACCTTTCTGCCTTCCCTTCTTTGCTTAGAACTGGGTTGCCATCTGAGCTCTTGATATTCATACACGTGGTTCTCTTGTCTCCAAAGGTATCTTTAATTTTCCTGTAGGCAGTATCTATCTTACCCCTAGTGAGATAAGCTTCTACATCCTTACATTTGTCCTCTAGCCATCCCTGCTTAGCCATTTTGCACTTCCTGTCGATCTCATTTTTGAGACGTTTGTATTCCTTTTTGTCTGCTTCATTTACTGCATTTTTATATTTTCTCCTTTCATCTATTAAATTCAATATTTCTTCTGTTACCCAAGGATTTCTACTAGCCCTCGTCTTTTTACCTACTTTATCCTCTGCTGCCTTCACTACTTCATCCCTCAGAGCTACCCATTCTTCTTCTACTGTATTTCTTTCCCCCATTCCTGTCAATTGTTCCCTTATGCTCTCCTTGAAACTCTGTACAACCTCTGGTTCTTTCAGCTTATCCAGATCCCACGTCCTTGAATTCCCACCTTTTTGCAGTTTCTTCAGTTTTAATCTACAGGTCATAACCAATTGATTGTGGTCAGAGCCCACATCTGCCCCTGGAAATGTCCTACAATTTAAAACCTGATTCCTAAATGTCTGTCTTACCATTATATAATATATCTGATACCTTTTAGTATCTCCAGGATTCTTCCATGTTTACAACCTTGTTTTATGATTCTTGAACCAAGTCTTAGCTATGATTAAGTTATGCTCTGTGCAAAATTCTACCAGACGGCTTCCTCTTTCATTTCTTAGCCCCAATCCACATTCACCCACTATGTTTCCTTCCCTCCCTTTTCCTATTGACGAATCCCAGTCACCCATGACTATTAAATTTTCGTCTCTCTTCACTATGTGAATAATTTCTTTTATCTCATCATACATTTCATCAATTTTTCATCATCTGCAGAGTTAGTTGGCATATAAACTTGTAGTACTGTAGTAGGCATGGGCTTTGTGTCTATCTTGGCCACAATAATGGGTTCACTATGCTGTTGTAGTAGCTTACCCGTACTCCTATTTTTTTATTCATTATTAAACCTACTCCTGCATTACCTCTATTTGATTTTGTATTTATAATCCTGTATTCACCTGACCAGAAGTCTTGTTCCTCCTGCCACCGAACTTCACTAATTCCCACTATATCTAAGTTTAACCTATCCATTTCCCTTTTTAAATTTCTAACCTACCTGCCCGATTAAGGGATCTGACATTCCACGCTCCGATCCGTAGAACGCCAGTTTTCTTTCTCCTGATAACGACGTCCTCCTGGGTAGTCCCCGCCCGGAGATCCGAATGGGGGACTATTTTATCTCCGGAATATTTTACCCAAGAGGACGCCATCATCATTTAATCATACAGTAAAGCTGCATGTCCTCGGGAAAAATTACGGCCATAGTTTCCCCTTGCTTTCAGCCGTTCGCAGTTCCAGCATAGCAAGGCCGTTTTGGTTAATGTTGCAAGGCCAGATCAGTCAATCATCCAGACTGTTGCCCCTGAAACTACTGAAAAGGCTGCTGCCCCTCTTCGGGAACCACATGTTTGTCTGGCCTCTCAACAGATACCCCTCCGCTGTGGTTGCACCTACGGTACGGCCATCTGTATCGCTGAGGCACGCAAGCCTCCCCACCAACGGCAAGGTCCATGGTTCAAGGGGGGGGGGGGGGGACCTAGAACTTAGAGCTACTTAAACCTAACTGGGTGTTGTGTGCTGTCCTTAGGTTAGTTAGGTTTAAGTAGTTCTAAGTTCTAGGGGACTTATGACCATAAATGTTGAGTCCCATACTGCTCAGAGCCATTTGAACTTAACTAACCTAAGGACATCACACACATCCATGCCCGAGGCAGGATTCGAACCTGCGACCGTAGCAGCAGCAGCGCGGTTCCGGACTGAAGCGCCTAGAACCGCTCGGCCACACTGGTCGGCTACAGCTTTCAAGCCGATACTTTATTTCGGAAGCTCTATCCGAGTACGCGGTAATTCAGATAAAATCTCCCGGCTTTTTCCAACTGTACTCCCACCGCTCCTGATTTTTGAGCAGTGTTCCGTTGTTCCGTATTCTTGTGACCGACTTAGGTAATCCTCTGGCTGTGGGAGGCATTTTCTGTGCATGCGGACCGGTTTGCTCTCGGAGACTGTCACTCGCTCTGGTGAGACGAGAAGCACCGGAAGTTGGGAGTAGTCCAGGCATTTCGTGCTTTCGTGAAGAGCTTCTGATACTTCTGGACGGAAGAACTTGCACAAGTTCTCGTATTTGTGTGTGCGTAGGGATTAGGAATGCACAGAAAGCGAAAACTGTTAAAGACGTACTGCTGATCCCAGAATGAGATTATCACTTTGCAGCGGAGTGTGCGCTGATATGGAACTTCCTGGAACTGTTTGCCGGACCGAGACTCGAACTCAGGACATTTACCTTGACGACAACTGCTCTGCCATCTGAGCTACCCAAACACGACTCACGCCCCGTCCTCACAGCTTTACCTCCGCCAGTACCTCGTCTCCTACTTTCCAAACTTCACAGAAGCTCTTCTGCGAACCTTGCAGAACTAGCACTCCTGGAAGAAAGGATATTGCGGAGACATGGCTTAGCCACAGCGTGGGGGATGTTTCCAGAGTGAGACGAGGTATTAGCGGAAGTAAAGCTGTGAGGACAAGGGGTGAGTCTTGCTTGGATAGCAAGCGGAAGTAAAGCTGTGAGGACAAGGGGTGAGTCTTGCTTGGATAGCTCAGCTGGTAGAGCACTTGCCCGTGAAAGGCATAGGTCGCGAGGTCTAGTCTCGGTCCAGCACAGTTTTAATCAGCCAGGAAGTTTCATACTGCTGATTGTTGAACGTATGATAGCAAAAAGTCCAAGTTCTTAATACTAAATTACATTTACAGACTCTGAGGCACTATAAGACGCATCTTAATTTTTTAGAAGTATTTTAAAAAGAATAAGATTTTTACCATTTCTATTATTAGATTGCAAATCCAGTCTAAAGAAAAAATTCATAGTTCATGAAACCGAACTGACCTTTAAAATCTTTGAAAATCGTCAATTCCTAGTTTTGCGTTCAGTGCTCTGTGTGCAAATTTAGTCTTCCTTTTTTTTCTGTACTTCTTTACTGGCCTGTCAATTGCATCTGGTATTTTTCTGTTGGTGGAGGACCAAAATGCCTCTCAGTTCCTCTGTTTCCATGTTCTCCATATGCTATTACATTCAAATTATAGCCCGCATCATATGACTGCCTTTTTCCCCAATATGAGACTAGCTACTAAAATAAATATTGTACTGTTACCTATAACACAAATTACTTTCACGTTCACTGGCACCGTAGACTGCAATGATGCATCAAATGCAAGACAGTGTCCTGGGGCCCTATTCTGTATCGTTCATACCGATCGGTACAGTAGGTTAGCCTCAGTAGTGGCGTCATTTTCGGTTCTTTATCCGTAGTTACTATTCTGTAAGCTTACGAGACCTGTTGCCGATCGGACCTCCTGCCCATTTTTCGACATCTGTACCGAGAGGTTTTGGATTTCGGTATGGACCTCTCGTTCGGTTCAGTGTGTTTTATTTACTCCTAGAATTTGTTATTTTAAACATATGGAGCGGTTTTAGCTTCGGATTTAGTGACTGAGTTACTGAAGATTGGCCAGGAGGCGTCCAGTTGGAAACTGAGCTCATAATAGACTATTACAATTTGTTAGAAATAAGATTTGTTTATTTGTTACTGTGAATGATTATAACATAAAAAAAACAGTTTCGGCCAATATTCTCACCTGTTACTTTTAGATAATTAAGAGTTTAAAAAATCATTAAATTGCAAAAAAATTGGCTCTGCTTATGTATGTCACATGAATGTTAACTCAAATTACTAGTGACTTCGCATACTTTTTTCTGTAACTGGTAAGTGGTTTACTTGTTAACTATCGAAACGCGTTTAAAACTTTTAAGTAACAATGCAAAGGAATTTTCTGAAGCCTGACATACGAAAGGTTCCAAAATTTCATGTTTTATGGCTTACGCCTGCATCCTTCGCCAATGAAGTCACCCTGCGTCTCTCTCTCCAGTGGAACTATGTGGAATAAAGCGCTGCTGACAAATGAGTTGTAGTAGCCAAGTTGCCGGCACTGTAGCTCAACGTATTCGAAAGAGGGTTAACTGCCCTCTCTCATAAAAAACTGACAGAACGCATCAACGATAAACTAGAACACGTGCCAGAGACATGATCACTTAAAAAAAAAAAGTTCGTAAAGTAACGAACTGCTACGTCGAAGCTCGAAAGTTCGTTTACCGCTGGGTACGGGAATATATATATATATATATATATATATATTCCTCTTCGTGTTTGAAACACATTCTGTGACTTCGTTAATCGTCAAAGTTAAGCATTTTTCTGAAATATTCGTTCTTATTTACACGTAAGAGCGCGCTTTCTCAGTGACGAGTATTTTCGATTTCGTGATTTCCATTCGTTTAAGAAATGTCCGTAAACAACTGACAGTGACATTTGTACTTTTTCTTCTCACAAATAATTCACCATTGTTTTCTGAATACGTAGTGATTTCCGAGATTGTGGGCAGACAGGAATCTAAGAGCACAACTCAAATTACTGCGAATGAAACTAGCAGCATTCGTCTTTATACTCTAGCTTGTCACAATTATTCATCAGCGATCGAATTCTTATCCACAGTAGATACAAATGAAAGGTTTCCGCCACAATATTTTCAAACTATACCACCATATATGAAACATTTTGATTCATCAGATGCATAAACTACAACGAACTTCTATAGCTGCATTCGCCATATGCTCTCGAAAAGGTGTTTTTTTTTTATTTTGTTTTTATGAACCAAATCGATGATGTATCATATAGGGAATTACAGCCAGATTCTATGAATCTTTTTATTCTCTGACGCTCTCTTAAACAATTTTTGGGTTCATAGAGATGTGTTCCGTCTATGCAACTACTTGAAGGCAGTTTGTTTATTGCCATGCGCGTTTCACTTCTTTTATTTGTGAGGCATCATCACGAATAAAGGAAGTGAAACGCTTATGGCAATAAACAAACTGCCTTCAAATAGTTGCATAGACGCAACGTACCTCCATGAAGTTTGAAGCAGCTAAGAAACGATGGAAAACAGAAAAAAATGACTAATTTTTCGGCTGTTTGTATATATGTACTTGTACAATATGGTACTACTCCATTCCTAACTCATATTCCGAATCGTAAAATCCAAAACAAGACGTCGATGTGAATGAGAATAAAGTGACGTAATCTGACATTTACTACAGTTTCCAGAAAACAGTCAATATTCTATCGTTTTCATGCAGTCATGAAAGCACATGGTTAGCGAAATGTGAACAGCGTTTCGTACTCTAACCACATTTTTCGGTACTGTGAAGAATAGCGCTCTTACGTCGGCTGCTATCTGCTTCGAGTCTGTGCCGCTGTGGCGCTGCAGTGCGCATGCGCAGATCTGAGGCAGATTGTTGTTGATTGGTTGGAGCGAGGAGAACTGGCAACATCGTTTCGGCAACGCTTCCGAAACGCTTAAAGAATAATGTCGGGGCTCTGTTTCGGAAACAAGACCATTCGGTGTGCTAGCGTACCTTACCGATCGACAAAATGGCGGAAAGATACAGAATAGGACCCCTGGGTTTGCAATGGTGGGATAGGATGGAGACAGTGTTGCCAAGTTTGTGAATCCCCACCACTAATGTCTGTAACGTCGGTAAAATGCTGCTGCCAGTTGAACCCAATGTTGCAAGGTAAAAGATGTGGAGAAGAATTGCGTCACGAAATTTCAACAATGGGTAGTTGATGCCAGTAAGAATCAAAATTACTAATGTTGTGTACATCGACAACACACGATTTTTAAACTACGGAAACTTGACACCCTGCACTCCAATTGGCTGTGGAATTGACCTGTTGCTGTTTGTCGGGTGACAGGCGCGTTGTCTACCTACACAACATTAGTAATTGCCATTCCTACTGGTATCGGTTATGCAGGGTTAGGATTCTCCACCCTGTAGACAGGTTACTCCGGCATCGAATATACAGGGTGGTCCATTGATAGTGACCGGGCGAAATATCTCACTAACTAAGAATCAAACGAAAATACTACAAAGAACGAAACTCGTCTAGCTTGATGGGGGAAACCAGATGGGGCTATGGCTGCCCGCTAACTGGAGCTGCCATAGGTCAAACGGATATCAACTGCGTTTTTTAAAATAGGAACCCCATTTTAAATTACATATTCGTGTAGTACGCAAAGAAATATGAATATTTTAGTTGGACCACTTTTTTCGCTTTGTGATAGCTGACGCTGTAATAGTCACAAAGTATAAGTACGTGGTATCACGTAACATTCAGCCAGTGTGGACGGTATTTTCTTCGTGATACATTATTCGTGGTAAATGGACCGCTTGACCAATTGCGGAAAAGGTCGATATCGTGTTGATGTATGGCTATTGGGATCAAAATGTCCAACGGGCGTGTGCTATGTATGCTGTTTGGTATCCTGGACAACATGGTCTAAGTGTCCAGACCGTTCGCCGGATAGTTACGTTATTTAAGGAAACAGGAAGTGCTCAGCCACATGTGAAACGTCAACCACGACCTGCAACAAATGATGATGCCCAAGTAGGTGTTTTAACTGCTGTCGCGGCTAACCCGCACATCAGTAGCAGACAAATTTCGCGAGAATAAGGAATCGCAAAAACGTCGGTGTTGAGAATGCTACATCAATATTGATTACACCCGTACCATATTTCTATGGACCAAGAATTGCATGGAGACGACTTTGAAAGTCGTGTACAGTTCTGCCACCGGGCACAAGAGAAATTACAGGACGATGACAGATTTTTTGCACGCGTTCTTTTTAGCGACGAAGCGTCATTCACCAACAGCGGTAACGTAAACCGGCATAATATGCACTTTTGGGCAACGGAAAATCCACGATGGCTCCGACAAGTGTAACATCAACGACCTTGGCGGGTTAATGTATGGTGCGGTATTATGGGAGAAAGGATAATTGGCCCTCGTTTTATCGATGGCAAGGTAAATGGTGCATTGCATGCTGATTTCCTACGTAATGTTCTACCGATGTTACTACAAGATGTTTCACTGCATGACAGAATGGCGATGTACTTCCAACATGATAGATGTCCGGCACATAGCTCGCGTGCGGTTGAAGCGGTACTGTATAGCATATTTCATGACGGGTGGATTGGTCGTCGAAGCACCGAAGCACTGGATCTGTCGTCCACGGATTTCTTTGTGTGGGGAAAGTAGAAGGATATTTGCTATCCTGATCCACCGACAACGCCTGACAACATGCGTCAGCGGATTGTCAATGCATGTGCGAACATTACGGAAGGCGAACTACTCGCTGTTGAGAGGAATGTCGTTTCACCTATTGTCAAATGCATTGAGGTTGACAGACATCATTTTGATCATTTATTGCATTAATGTGGTATTTAAAGGTAATCACGCTATAAGAGAATGCGTTCTCAGAAATGATAAATTCACAAAGGTAGATGTATCACATTGGAACAACCGAAATAAAATGTACAACCGTACCTACGTTCTGTATTTTAATTTAAAAAACCTACTTGTTACGGATGTTCGTCTAAAATTGTGAGCCATATGTTTGTGACTATTACAGAGGCATCTATCAGAAAGCGAAAAAAGTGGTCCAACTAAAACATTCATATTTCTTTACGTACTACACGAATATATAATAAAAAATGGGGGTTCCCATTTAAAAAAACGCAGTTTATATCCGTTTGACCTATGGCAGCGCCATTTAGCTGACCAACCATAGCGCCATCTGGTTTCCCCCTTCAAAGTAGACAAGTTTCGTTCTTTGTAGTTTTTTCGTTTAACGCTTATTTCGTGAGATATTTGGCCCGGTCACGAACAATGGACCACCCGGTATGGCTATTTTTAAGAGTGGAGGAAATTTTAAATCAAACACTGGACATTTTTATTTTATCCGAATTTTGGAAGAAGTTTTCCGAAGAAAAAAGTGGGCTTTACAGCCGTAAAATACGATATGTATGGAACTGGGTTTGTCTTCAGTAGGTTTGTAGTAGGTATCTTTCCTTTTCTTTTCTTTTTTATTTAATGAATGGGTCTGTCTGCAAAAATTTAAATCGACAGTACTTACTCAGCTGGACCAGAATACATATCTGCGAGATTCTGCGGAGGTTACGGGGAAGAAGGCCGCAGGCACAGTGAAGGCTAGCTTATTATTGGTCATTCCTGTTGTCTTCGTTTTCAAGAATGGTTAGACTGGAATGATGACAATGGAAAGTTGTGCCAGACCGGGACTCGAACCCGGATATACCGCGTATCAAGAGCTGTCGCCTTACCATTTGGCTATCCATGCACGAATCACGGCTGACCCAAACTTATATATGCCGTCAACAATACGCCTAAGATCTATATCCGCATATCCATTATATCTGTTCCCGTACAGAACACACGTGCTTGAAGGTCGCAAAGTCTGACCTACACGGGAACACACATAATGGATGTGCGGGTACAGATCTTAGGCGTATTGTTGACGGCATATGGAAGTTTGGGTCAGCCACGATTCGTGCACGGATAGCCAAATGGTAAGGCGACGCGGTTAACTCAGGGTTCGGGACGCGGCCCGACACAACTTTCCATTGTCGTCATTCCATTCTACAGCTGATGGTAGTCATTACTCCGAACTGCGAATTCATCTGATTGACTGAAATGGTTATGCTTGGCTACGTGCAGACACTTTGCAGCTATTCCTCGACTACACATTCCCAAACGATGCTGCAGTTTTTATGGCCCAAAATGCGAGTTGTCACTGGATCACAGCTGTTCGCGACTGGTTTGCAGTACACTCTGCACAATTCGAGCGAATGATTTGGCCACAGAGATCGCCCAAGACGAATCGTATCGTGCATATACAGGACTTAATCGAGAGGTAAGTTCGTGCAGAAAATCCTGCACTGGCAACACCTTTGTAATTATGGACGACTATACCGACAGCGATGCTCAGTAAATCTGCAAGGACTTCCAGCGATTTATCGAGTCCACGTCACGTCGAGCTGATGCATTATGCCGAGGAAAAGAAGGTCCGACATAATACACTCCTGGAAATTGAAATAAGAAGACCGTGAATTCATTGTCCCAGGAAGGGCAAACTTTATTGACACACTCTTGGGGTCAGATACATCACATGATCACACTGACAGAACCACAGGCACATAGACACAGGCAACAGAGCATGCACAATCTCGGCACTAGTACAGTGTATATCCACCTTTCGCAGCAATGCAGGCTGCTATTCTCCCATGGAGACGATCGTAGAGATGCTGGATGTAGTCCTGTGTAACGGCTTGCCATGCCATTTCCACCTGGCGCCTCAGTTGGACCAGCGTTCGTGCTGGACGTGCAGACCACGTGAGACGACGCTTCATCCAGTCCCAAACATGCTCAATGGGGGACAGATCCGGAGATCTTGCTGGCCAGGGTAGTTGACTTACACCTTCTAGAGCACGTTGGGTGGCACGGGATACACGCGGACGTGCATTGTCCTGTTGGAACAGCAAGTTCCCTTGCCGGTCTAGGAATTGTAGAACGTCCCTCCCTCCATTCACGCCTGTCGCGACACCACTGGAGGCGGGCTGCACGATGTTGGGGCGTGAGCGGAAGACGGCCTAACGATGTGCGGGACCGTAGCCCAGCTTCATGGAGACGGTTGCGAATGGTCCTCGCCGATACCCCAGGAGCAACAGTGTCCCTAATTTGCTGGGAAGTGGCGGTGCGGTCCCCTACTTCACTGCGTAGGATCCTACGGTCCTGGCGAGCATCCGTGCATCGCTGCGGTCCGGTCCCAGGTCGACGGGCACGTGCACCTTCCGCCGACCACTGGCGATAACATCGATGTACTGTGGAGACCTCACGTCTTGTGTTGAGCAATTCGGCGGTACGTCCGCCCGGCCTCCCGCATGCCCACTATACGCCCTCGCTCAAACTCCGTCAACTGCACATACGGTTCACGTCCACGCTGTCGCGGTATGCTACCAGTGTTAAAGACTGCGATGGAGCTCCGTATGCCACGGCAAACTGGCTGACACTGACGGCGGCGGTGCACAAATGCTGCGCAGCTAGCGCCATTCGACGGCCAACACCGCGGTTCCTGGTGTGTCCGCTGTGCCGTGTGTGTGATCATTGCTTGTACAGCCCTGTCGCAGTGTCGGGAGCAAGTATGGTGGGTCTGACACACCGGTGTCAATGTGTTCTTTTTTCCGTTTCCAGGAGTGTATTAACAGGTATCCCATGGCTTTTGTCACCTCAGTTTAATTTTTTTTTTTTTGAAGGTTACTGAATCGTGCTGCGGCTCGCGTTGGTGCTGTTAGGGTTCCGCCCTCTGTTGGAGGTCAGACGGTATTGTGTAGTTGGCATGGTTGCGGTTGTTTGTCTTCTTCTCGTGCTGACAGATGCCACTCGGTTTCGCGGCGTTGCCTGTCCGCTAGGGGCAGTTGCTGCGGTTATCGATACTGCTGCCCTATCCTTATAGCGAAGTGGTTGTTTTTCCGGGTCGTGTGAGTGTGCCAGTTCGATTGGGGTCTCAGTAGAAGTCAGGTCAGCGCAGTGCGAGAACACGCCGGGACCGCTGGCGGCGTGCATGGACTGCCGGATTGAAGGGCTGTGGTCACCAGGGAACACGACCTCGTCTTAAACTGGATCCAGCAAGCTTTTAAGATGGATACGTTTGAATCCAAGTAAAGCTCAGTGATTAGACTGCGTGGTTACTCAATTGTGAATTAATAAAGCAGTGAAGAGATTTGTTTCATTCTGCCAGCCGTCGCCGAAGTTATCAGTGTGGGTTCAGATTGCCGAATGAATTTGATGTCACTCATTTGGTACTTTGTTTTGGCTCGCTTTGCGATTGTTTCCGCAATGGCGTGCGGTTGCTGATTCTGGTTGGTTACATTTCGAATTTGCCTCACACACAAATCAAGTGGGGTTTTAGTTAGTGTTAGTCTGTGTGGTGCTCTGTACTGTGACTTGTTTGTTCAGATTTTTCGGGTTTGTGGAATCGGACGGAGATCTGGTAGTGGTTCCTTTCTCGTTCTGCGCACTCTAAACACAGTATTCTGGGGCCGTAGTGCAGACCGCCGGTTCCGGCCTTGGAGTATTGTTCCATCATTGCATTTGGTTTATCGGACGGCAGGTAGATTCAGCATTGTCATTAGTCATTCGTTAGACTGCCACTAGTCTGAGTTACCATATCGTGCAATGAATGCAACTGTTGGCGGCGTATCTAATCGCTCGCGAAAGTGATTGTTGCCGGTCGTTCTCAGAGGTCGATTCCTGGACCACCATCTAAATGGTTCAAATGGCTCTGGGCACTATGGGACTTAACATCTGAGGTCGTCAGTCCCCTAGAACTGAGAACTACTTAAACCTAACTAACCTAAGGACGTCACATACATCCATGCCCGAGGCAGGATTCGAACCTGCGACCGTAGCGGTTGCGCGGTTTCAGACTGAAGCGCCTACAACTGATCACCATCTAGATCAGCTGCTTGTTTCTTTAAATAGCTTTTGCTATTGTATTTGCTGTTTTACAGCAGGTTTCAAAACTTTTTAATATTACTGCTGTTCCGGGTGTGTAAGGCCTTCAGGTGTGATTGTAGTCATTTTCCTTAAAATTCTAATTTATATTTGTGTTTTAACAGCAAGCCTCAAGACCTCATTTACTGCCATTCCTGGTGTCTGAGATCCTCTGCTGTGTTTGTGGCCACTTACCTTGTAATATTTCAATACCTGTAAGTTGTAATTGCAGCGAATTCTTAAACATTCTTAATTTATTGCCCTTCTAGGCGAGTAAGGCCTTCAGCCGTGATCGCAGTGGCTTTTTATTATTATCTGTTTCGGTAGTTTATGGTGATTTCCTAAATTGTGACACACTAGTAACACTATTATTTGCGGTTGTTTATTTCTTCATTAGCACTATGTGGTATTTTTTATTTATTGTTGAGTCTGGAATTATTGTTTTACAAATAAATATGTGTAACTGAAAAAGGCAACCAATCTGATTAGGGTCCCGTCCAAAATCGTAACCGAATCTTGCCTTCCTTTCATTACCAGGTATCAGTATTGTGGTGTGCATACTGTAATACCTTCGGTACACACACCATCAGATTATTTGACTTGTCGCTCTAACGAAGTACGCGAGTGTCAACATACGTCTCGTGGGGTTATCATGGCGTGTTATCTTCTGCCGTTAGGTCAGACGATAGAAATGCCACTTGCACACTTAGAGTAGCAGATTGATGGTGACCAACTTTAAACAGAACTTGATTAATTTTCAGACGCATTTATTAAAATAATAACAAGCGTAAATATTACTTAACTTGGTTCTGGATGCTATTTACAATTGACAATCTGAAGTTCCTTTGGTATTGGTACGTTAATCTTATTCTCACATATGTCTCTGATATTTGACAAAAGTGTCTATACATGTATCTTCTGGGCTATGTACAGGAATATGGTAATCTTATTAGGCGCAGACTGTAACTTGACTATAGACTGGTACAGACCGGTGCCGACAAATGCAGACTGTCTAATCAGAGTTCTGTAAGCACGTTCTAATACCTCGCGCGTTCACGTATCACTGGGCGAGTGTGATCCACGAGGAGAAAAGGTTCTACATTATCAGCAATCTCGCTGGCTGCGTTACATTAATACGCGGTTCGGCGGAAGCAGAATTTGGTCCGTTTCTATGGCAGCGCCATCTCCTAGTCCGGAGACGGACGAGCGCTGCACCTGCGCTGTTGTGCTTCGCGGGGCGCGCTCTAGTGGGAAATTTGCGTGCGCGCTGACTATGCGGAACTATGTACACAACAAGTGACTATCGTTATCTCAAGCTTTGGATACGTCACTTTCGATAGTTTTATGAGTACATTATCATTCTTAAAATACTACTCGTCTCTTGGAACAGGCCTCGCAAGGTCACGGTGCCCACCGATCGCCGTGCCAGCATGTGGTCATCATATCACCCTCTCAGCCGACTTCTCTATGGAGTATGTCCTCAGCTGGTCTCACAAGGGCTCAATGCATGCCACTTGCCAACAGCGCTCGGCAGACCCGGATGGTGGAGACCCATCCCAGCCCGACAGCGCTTAACTTCGGTGATCTGACGGGAACCGGCGTTACCAACGCGGCACAGCCGTTGCCACCGGCGAGTGAAGCACCCACCACCACATTCCTCCTGAGCCGACAGCGGTCCCAGCCGAGGCCGAACGGCAGGTAGGCGGAGAGCGCGGGAACAGTCGGCAGGCTTTGACTCCAGACTGGAGCCTCCAGCCGCCTTGTGGGACACGTTCGCCTTGCCACGTGCCGAGCTGGCTAGCGGGGCGCGTGCAGAATTAAAAAGTGGCCGTGAGCGAGGAATGGCAACAGGCTGGTGGGCGAGGGCCGAAAACTCTCGAAGCCGGACTCGTTGTCCATCCTCGCCGCGAATTCTGCAAGTTACATTCGGCGCTGCCCACCGGTTCTTCCAGTCTTCAGAATCGGGACAGCTCCGCGAGGCCGTTTTACTCGACAGCGCACGAGCTTACCGAGTAACTAACCATATACTCGATAGGATTCGAGAAGTCTTTGCACACACAATTCCACACCTCACTCTTAACGAAGCAATGTTTCAAAACCCGAATACTATTTTTATTTTTGTTTCTCATTTGTCTACCCACGTCAGTAGAACATAATTACGCGAAGGTTTCCACACTGTACTGAAATAACGTTGTCCTTATGAGTCTACTAAATGTATTTGTGGCGAATGAATTTTTAAAGAAGCACAATAAAGGAATGGATAAATAATACATAACAAACTGTGAGCCTGGACTGCAATAATGAAACCAGCGTTTAGCTAGGTTTCAGCACAAATAATTGAGCATTCTACCTGAATCTACACTACAGACCATTAAAATTGCTACGCCACGAAGATGACGTGCTACATACGTGAAATTCAACCGACAGGAAGTAGATTGTGTGATATGCAAATGATTAGCTTTTCAGAGCATTCACACAAGGTTGGCGCCGGTGGCGACACCTAAAACTTGCTGACACGAGGAAAATTTCCAACCAATTTCTCATACACAAACAGCAGTTGACCGGCGTTGCCTGGTGAAACGTTGTTGTGATGCCTCGTGTAAGGAAGAGTACCATCACGTTTACGACTTTGATAAAGGTCGGATTGTAGCCTATCGCGATTGCGGTTTATCGTATCGTGACATTTTTGCTCGCATTGGTCGAGATCCAATGACTGTTAGCAGAATAAGGATTCGGTGGGTTCAGGAGGGTAATACGGAACGCCGTGCTGGATCCCAACGGCCTCGCATCACTAGCAGTCGAGATGACAGGCATCTTATCGGCATGGGTGTAACGGATCGTGCAGCCACGTCTCGATCCCTGAGTCAACAGATAGGAACGTTTGTAAGACAAAAACCATCTGCACGAACAGTTCGACGCGTTTGCAGCAGCATGGACTATCAGCTCGGAGACCGTGGCTGCGGTTACCCTTGACGCTGCATCACAGACAGAAGCGCCTGCGATGGTGAACTCGATGACGAACATGGGTCCACGAATGGCCAAACGTCATATTTTGGATGAATCCAGGTTCTGTTTACAGCATCATGATGGTCGCATCCGTGTTTGGCGACATCGCGGTGAACGCACTTTGGAAGCGTGTATTCGTCATCGCCATACTGGCGTATCACCCGGCGTGATGGTATGGGGTGCCATCGGTTACACGTCTCGGTCACCTCTTGTTCTCATTGACGGCACTTTGAACAGAGGACGTTACATTTCAGATGTGTTTCGACCCGTGACTCTACCCTTCATTCAATCTCTGCGAAATGCTACATTTCAGCAGAATAATGCACGACCGCATGTTGCAGGTCCTGTACGGGCCTTTCTGGATACAGGAAATGTTGGACTGCTGCCCTGGCCAGCACATTCTCCAGATCTCTCACCAACTGAAAACGTCTGGTCAACGGTGGCCGAGCAACTGTCTCGTCACAATACGCCAGTCACTACTCTCGATGAACTGTGGTATCGTGTTGAAGCTGCATGGGCAGCTGTACGTGTACACGCCATCCAAGCTCTGTTTGACTCAATGCCCAGACGTATCAAGGCCGTTATTACAGCCAGAGTTGGTTGTTCTGGGTACTGATTTCTCAGGATCTATGCACCGAAATTGCGTGGCAATATAATCACATGTCACTTTAACTATAATATATTTCTCCAATGAATACCCGTTTATCATCTGCATATATTCTTGGTGTAGCAATTTGTCTAAGAGGGCACGGTCTAGAAATAAAACTAAAACAGCCTGAACAGGCGTAGTTACATCTTACCTCATTTTAAAAATGTGAATACGCCTATTCAGGCTGTTTTAGTTTTATTTCTAGACCGTGCTCTCTTAGACAAATTATAGATTCAGGTATATCTTTTGAATAAGGCTCAATTATTTGGGCTAAAACCTAGTTAAAGGCTGGTTTCATTACTGCAAGCGAGGCTCATAGTTTCTTATTTACTAGATTATCGCCGGCCGGAGTGGCCCTGCGGTTCTAGGCGCCACAGTCTGAAACCGAGCGACCGCTACGGTCGCAGGTTCTAATCCTGTCTCGGGCGTGGATGTGTGTGATGTCCTTAGGTTGGTTAGGTTTAATTAGTTCTAAGTTCTAGGCGACTGATGACCTCAGAAGTGAAGTGCCCATGCCATTTGAACCATTTTGAACTAGATTATCACGATTACTGAGTGTGCTGCAATGTTGAAAGTACATGAATCGAAAAATAATTTGAATTTGTTTTCGTTGAATTTCCTGTAGTATTCTCGATTCATAATCAACTGCAAGCGCCATTTTTCAGTAAAGTGATCCGCTACGGCTAATTTGATGCAAAATTACTATCAATGCTTGAAGTCTCTAGCAATGTTAACCATGTTTCTTCGCATCATGCTCGTGGTGTTCGGATTTTCTACGTCTCTAATTTGTATGCTATTGGTATCGTCTGAGTGAATGGACCAAATCTTCCAGAATAACTGACATAAGAACAAAATATAAGAATTATCAATTGATGTAAGAATGAAATATAAGAAAATGACAATTTAAAAATATTGTAACATCTGAATTTGCCGCCAAAGACGCACAGTGTGATTTCTTATACCACGTACAAACTCTAGGGATTGATCGACGAGAGGATACGGAAGAAAAAATGTCTAAGAAACTTACGTACCGGAATACGTGGTTTGCATCTACATCTACATGGATACTGTGCAAATCACACTTAAGTGCCTAGCAGAGGGTTCATCGAACCACCTTCACAATTCTCTATTATTCCAATCTCGTATAGGGCGCGGAAAGAATGAAAACCTATATCTTTCGGAAGCTCTGATTTCCCTTGTTTTATCGTGGCGATCGTTCCGCCCTATGTAGGGCAGTGTTAACAAAATATTTTCGCATTCCGAGGAGAAAATTGGTGATTGAAATTTCGTGATAAGATTCCGTAGCAACGAAAAACGCCTTTCTTTTAATGATGTCCAGGCCAAATCCTGTATCATTTCTGTGGCACTCTCTCCCATATTTCGCGATAATTCAAAGCGTCTGCCCTTCTTTGAACTTTTTCGATGTACTTCGTCAGTCCAATCTGGTAAGGATCCCACATCGCGCAGCAGTATCCTAAAAGAGGACGGACAAGCGTAGGGTAGGCAGTCTCCTTAGTAGGTCTGTTACAATTTCTAAGTGTCCTGTCAATAAAACGCAGACTTTGGTTAGCCTTCCCCACAACATTTTCTATGTGTTCTTTGCAATTTAAGTTGTTCGTAATTGTAATACCTAGGTATTTAGTTGAATTAGCCGAAGTTTAACGAGTTCCTTTTAGCACTCATGTGGATCACCTCACCCTTTTCGTTATTTAGGGTCAACTGCTACCATTCAGATATTTTTTCTAAATCGTTTTGCAGTTTGTTTTGATGCTGCAGATCATTAATTCAGTCGTGCATTCTTACAGAGACTGTAGTCTAATTGGCATTCTACTGTGCAGCCACAGTATGTATTGAAAATGGTTTCCATATGCCTCAACGCATGCGTAGCATGTTCTGTCTACGTTCACATCGGCCAGCCTGCATCCGAGCAGTGTGAAAAGCACCATGAATACGCTGCTTCACATCTGGAAGGGGGCTGTGCTTACACGTTGCCTTTGAGGTGGCCCCATAACCAGAAATCGCACGGGTTGAGATCCGGTGAATGAGCAGGCAATGCCACTGGACACCTTCGTCCGATCCATCGACCAGGGAAGACACGACTGAGACGCGTCCTGATGTGACCGGGGAAGTGGGCTGGGGCACCGTCACGTAGCACACACATAACCATTCGAATCATCAAGGGCACTTCTTCCAGCAGGGGAGGCAAAGTCACCCGCAAGAAACGCCCATAGTTCCGTCCTGTCAGGCGATGAAGGAACACTGGTCTCAAAACACGGTCGCCAGTTTTCCCGGCCCACACATTCTGGCTGCACCGATGCTGATGATTCGCCGTCACCATTCCCTGGGGGCTGTGCATACTATCCCACAGATGACTGTTTTGAAAGCTGAAGATACCACTCTGCGTAAAAGGTGGCCTCATCTGTGAACAGGATAGATGACACAAATCCGGGAATCGTGGTTGCCTGATAAAGAAACCAGTGACAAAACTGCTCCTGACCTCCTGACATGGAAAGATAGCGAGTAAGCCCTGCACACACTGTATGTGGTATGGTTAGTAACAATTGTCATGGAGAATGTTCCACACGGTAGTCTGGCTTACCCTGTATTGGTGAGCCAACTTTCTGGCACTGACACGGCGGTCACTAGTGAATTTTTGTGTTGTTCACAAACTGCAACACCCAATCTTTACGCAGTAATTGAGGCCATATCAGCGTGGTCTTTTCCGAATGTACTTCTAACCAAAAAGCGATTCTGCCATCTGGAGGCGAAAGTTCTTGGTTCAGATGGCTCTGAGCACTATGGGACTCAACTGTTGTGGTCATTAGTCCCCTAGAACTTAGAACTACTTAAACCTAACTAACCTAAGGACATCACACACATCCATGCCCGAGGCAGGATTCGAACCTGCGACCGTAGCAGTCCCACGGTTCCGGACTGCGCGCCTAGAACCGCGAGACCACAGCGGCCGGCGAAAGTTCTTGTTAATCGTGCCCATTGCCTTCTTGTGAAGATATTTCCATAGCAACTTTCATCCCCTAACAAATATTTCTTTACATCTAACCGAGAATGGAAATATCAATTTTCATAAATCTAGCTACAATTTCTTTTAATATGACGAAATATTTTCTTAAAAATTTTCGTTCCTATTGCTCTCCCTTCGTGGCTGAATTTCCAGAAACACATTTTATTTTCAGGATCAGGTTACCTTCCATTCAGAAGGCTGTTGCAACGCAGCGCCTGTTATATTGACTTGTAAATAATAGATTTCAGCTATCAGCCGTCCTTTTTAAATTTTATTGGCAGATCTAGATTTCACCTAGAAACTAGCCATTCTCAATGCACTATCATGAATGAACTGTGGATGAAGTCCGACCAACAGGCATTACATCCATTGATCAAAAAAGATAGTGCACTGAGAATGGCTAGTTTCTAGCTGAAATCTAGATCTGCCAATAAAATTTAAAAAGGACGACTGATAGCTGACATCTATTATATACAAGACTTTTTTTTAAATTTCTAACTAAGAAGTCAAATATTAGCCTTAAAAATCCTTTAATAGTTCTTTAGTAGTAATTTCTTTTCAAAAAACCTTTCTCACCCCATACTGTCTGAATTTCCAAAAATGCTGAAACACGTATATTTTATTTTAAGAGAGAGAAACCAAGTACCAGTTTTCGTAGTTCTAGCTTTTAAATTCTCTTAATAGCAACATGCTTTCAAAAAGCCTTTCATCAAAAATGGCTCTAAGTACTATGGGACTGAACATCTGAAGTCATCATTCTCCTAGCCGGCTGCGGTGGTCTAGCGGTTCTAGGCGCTCAGTCCGGAACCGCGCGACTGCTACGGCTGCACGTTCGAATCCTGCCTCGGGCATGGATGTGTGTGATGTCCTTAGGTTAGTGAGGTTTAAAATATTCTAAGTTCTAGGGGACTGATGACCTCAGCTGTTAAGTCCCATAATGCTCAGAGCCATTTTCATCAGTCCCATAGACGTAGAACTACTTAAACCTAACTAAGGACATCACACACATCCATGCCCGAGGAAGGATTTGAACATGCGACCGTAGCAGCAGGGGGGATCCGCTCGGTCACAGCGGCCGGCCAAGCCTTTCATCCCGTATTCACACCCTTACGAATGAAATCCACATCCACACACACTACAAACATCAAGTTTCTCACCGAGCGAGGTCGCACAGCGGTTAGCACATTGGACTCTCATTCGGGAGGGCGACGGTTCAATACCGCGTCCGGCCATCCTGATTTAGGTTTTCCGTGATTTCCCTAAATCTCTCCAGGCAAATGCCGGGATGGTTCCTCTGAAAGGGCACGGCCGACTTCCTTCCTCATCCTTCCCTAATCGGATGAGACCGATGACCACGCTGTCTCGTCTCTTCTCCCAAACAACCCAACTCAACCCATCAAGTTTCTATCCTTAACGGTCTGACAGTATTTTACCACCCTACGAGATAATTCCAAAAACAGTGAAACACGTATTTTTTTCTTTCTGAGAACTCAAACATCAGTGTTGAAACGCGTAGCTTCAAATATACTTTAATATACTACTGGCCATTAAAATTGCTACACCACGAAGATGACGTGCTACCGACAAGAAATTTAACCGAGAAGAATAAGATGCTATGATATGCAAATGATTAGCTTTTCAGAGCATTTACACAAGGTTGGCGCCGGTGGCGACACCTACAACGTGCTGAAATGAGGAAAGTTTCCAACCGATTTCTCATATACAAACAACAGTTGTCCGGCGCTGCCTGGTGAAAAGTTGCTGTGATGCCTCGTGTAAGGAGGAGAAATGCGTACCATCGCGTTTCCGACTTTGATAAAGGTCGGATTGTAGCCTGTCGCGATTGCGATTTATCGTATCGCGACATTGCTGCTCGCTTTGGTCGAGATCCAATGACTGTTAGTAGGATATGGAATCCATGAGTTCAGGAGGGTAATACGGAACGCCGTGCTGGATCCCAGCGGCCTCGTATCACAAGCAGTCGAGATGACAGGCATCTTATCCGCATGGCTGTAAGGCATCGTGCAGCCACGTCTCGATCCCTCAGTCAACAGATGGGGATGTTTGCAAGAAAACAACCATCTGCACGAACAGTTCGACGACGTTTGCAGCAGCATGGACTATCAGCTCGGAGACCATGGCTGCGGTTACCCTTGACGCTGCATCACAGACAGGAGCGCATGCGATGGTGTACTCAACGACGAACCTGGGTGCACGAATGGCAAAACGTCATTTTTTCGGATGAATCCAGGATCTGTTTACAGCATCATGATGGTCGCACCGGTGTTAGGCGACATCGCGGTGAACGCACATTGGAAGCGTGTATTTGTCATCGCCATACTGGCGTGTCGCCCGGCGTCATGCTATGGAGTGCCATTGGTTACCTCTTGTTCGCATTGACGGCACTTTGAACAGAGGACGTTACATTTCAGATGTGTTACGGCCCGTGGCGCTACCCTTCATTCGATCCCTGCGAAATCCTACATTTCAGCAGGATAATGCACGACCGCATGTTGCAGGTTTGTAGGGGTCTTTCTGGATACATAATATGTTCGACTGCTGTCTTGGCCAGCACATTATCCCAATCGTGAAAGCGTTTCGGAGATGTTTAGCAAACTCAAGTGGCAGATTCTGCAAGAGAGGCGCTCTGCATCTCGGTGTAGCTTGCTCGCCAGGTTTCGAGAGGGTGAGTTTCTGGATGAGGTGTCGAATATATTGCTTCCCCCTACTTATACCTCCCGTGGAGATCACGAATGTAAAATTAGAGAGATTCGAGCGCGCACGGAGGCTTTCAGACAGTCGTTCTTCCCGCGAACCATACGCGACTGGAACAGAAAAGGGAGGTAATGACAGTGGCACGTAAAGTGCCCTCAGCCACACACCGTTGGGTGGCTTGCGGAGTATGAATGTAGATGTAGATGTAGAATCTCTCACACATTGAAAACGTCTGGTCAATGGTGGCCGAGCAAGTGGCTCGTCCAATACGCCAGTCACTAATCTCGATCAACTGTGGTATCGTGTTGACGCTGTATGGGCAGCTGTACCTGTACACGCCATACAAGCTCTGTTTCACTCAATGCCCAGGCGTATCAAGGCCGTTATTACGACCAGAGGTGGTTCTTCTGGGTACTGATTTCTCAGGATCTATACACCCAAATCGCGTGTAAATGTAATCACATGTCAGTTCTAGTATAATATATTTGTCCAATGAATGCCCGTTTACCATCTGCAGTTACTCTTGGTGTAGCAATTTTAATGGCCAGTAGTGTATAATGGTCGGAAAGTGCACATCTAGAAAGGTCCATTGAGAGCTTAAACTAAGAACGGTGGTAGGAGCACAGAGGGGGCGTCAGCCCGCCGGCTGACCAGTGGTGGGTGCTGCACAGGAGATTTGAGGGAAAAAGAGATTGAAGTCTGAAGAACATGCAGTGAGCTGACAGGAGTCATGGGATACCACCTAATATCGTGTCGGACCTCATTTTGTCCGGCGTAGAACTGCAGATCGACGTGGCACGGACGGACTCACCGAGACCTTGGACGCCCCTACTGAAATACTGAGCCATGCTCCCTCTATAGCCGCCCTGATAGCGAAAGCGTGGCCGCTGCACGTTTTTGTGCACGAACTGACCTCTCGATTAAGGTCCATTAATGATTTATGTCTGGCGATCTGGGTAGCCAAACCAGTCACACGAATTCTCCAGAATAATCTGGAAACGAGTCACGAACAATTGAGGGCTGGTGACGTGTTTGGCGCCTTGAAGTCCACGGACCCAAGTGGTCGAGCTCCAGCACCTCGGACGACCTCATCTCGTCCCTCCGGCTGGGAGGAAGTCATTTTAACTCGGCTGCGTATTGGGCACTGCCTTTTTAGCTGTCGTCATTTGGTAAGTGGCGCTGCCCCTCCACTTTGTACACATTGCCCCCAAGTTTCAACTGTCCACCACTTCCTGATGGAATGACCATTTTTTAATCGTTTACCCCTGCTTGGGTTTGCCGTCTGAGTTATCGACCGTTCTAGCGAATGACGAGCGGTTCAAATGGTTCAAATGGCTCTGAGCACTATGGGACTCAACATCTTAGGTCACAAGTCCCCTAGAACTTAGAACTACTTAAACCTAACTAACCTAAGAACATCACACACACCCATGCCCGAGGCAGGATTCGAACCTGCGACCGTAGCAGCCCCGCGGTTCCAGACTGCAGCGGCAGAACCGCACGGCCACCGCGGCCGGCAATGACGACGGGCTGTCGACCGCGGTTTACTTTTTATCCGCCGAAGCGATACGGCGAAGGCCATTTAATTTTTAGTTTTTGCACCTTCGTTTCTGTATGGTGTCTTTTTTTAGCCCTTTTTTCTACGTGCCTGCTTTTAGCTGTCTTCTATTACGTCAATTGGGACTGACGTATAGACGTTTTTCAACTCCCCTGTGTCTTCGTCTTCCATAGACTTGGGCGCGTATGACTCCAGTTACTTTTTGCACCCTAAAGCAAAAGAAAACCAAACCCAAACCTACCATGAGCTTTTACCAGGTCACGGTTTTCCAGTCGTCCGGTGCTCCTACCGACATTGTGACCGCTCCGATTTGTGAATGGTCAATGTGACGGACTGCCGTCCTAAGGGCCCCGGGTTCGATTCCTGGCTGCGTCCGAGATTTTCCCCTCTCAGGGACTGGGTGTTGTGTTGTCCTCATCATCATCCTTTCATCCCCATCGACACGCAACTCACCGAAGAGGCGTCAACTCGGAAGACTTGTACCCGGTGAACGGTCTACTCGACGCCATTTCCATTTCCATGTCGAATGGAATAAAAAAATTTTATTATGTTTAGGAAGTGTGGTATTCATTAGAGGCGTAGAAATACTCCACTCTGTTCGTATGAAGCAAGCCGACTTTGCCGGCAGGAGTGGCCGAGCGGTTCTAGGCGCTTCAGTCTGGAAGCGCGTGACCGCTACGGTCGCAGGTTCGAATCCTGCCTCGGGCATGGACGTGTGTGATGTCCTTAGGTTAGTTAGGTTTAAGTAGTTCTGAGTTCTTCTAGGGGACTGACGACCTCAGCTGTTAAATCCCATAGTGATCAGAGCCAATTGAACCAAGCCGACTAAGTCAGCACGGAATGGTGCAAATAATGGTTCAAATGGCTCTGAGCACTATGGGACTTTGAGGTCATCAGTCCCCTACAACTTAGAACTACTTAAACCCTAACTAACCTAAGGACATCACACACATCCATGCGCGGAGCAAGATTCGAACCTGCGACCGTAACAGCAGCGCCGTTCCGGACTGAAATGCCTAGAACCGCTTGGACCGGCCGGAATGGTGCAAGAGACCGAGATGCGTCATAGAGGAGATGAACCGAGAAGTATGTGGCGACATGCGTTCAATTGCGGAGCAGGAACACTTATTTCAGGTTAAAAAAAAGTTAAAAAAAAAAACAGACAAGAAATTTGATTAGCTTGTCATGGTTACAATTCACAGTCATATAATATTTATTAAAGGACATCAAAGTCGCCGATGACTGTATAAAATATTTATTGTTACTATTACAATTTCGGCCTTATGGCCATTTTCAAGTAACACTGCAAAGTTACATTCTGTTAGAATGTATAGAATATAAAACTATATATAGAATATGAAACTATATATTTAACAAGATATTACTGTGTAATAAGTATCGTACTGATCGGATCTTGTGGGACTCTCACAGTCAAAAGGCCGTATTTTGACGACGACATGTACTCATGTCCGATAGCTCTATATTCTGACAGAATGTAACTTTGTAGTGTTACTTGAAAATGGCCATAAGGCCGAAATTGCAATAGTAACAATAAGTATTTTATACAGTTTTATACAGTTTATACAGACTATGATGTCCTTTAAGAGACAAGAAATTGTCGATCGTGCTGTTCACATCACGTCATTTGCCCGGCCAATTTCAAATGTCTTAGCGGAGTTGCCTGTGCGTCTGAGTAACAGTGCACGTTCTCCCAAGGACTCCACAGCATCCGTTTTACTTAATTGTGCCGAGATCCGCCGACTGGCCCGGATTATTTGAGAGGGCCGTCCGCTGCCGGAAATTAAAGCCCCCCCCCCCCTCCCCCCCCCCCCCACCGCCACTCTCTCTCTTGTGGCCGCTTTGTTTAATACGGCACAGGATTCAAAAGGACTGAAATCGGCCGCGGCACTTAGAAACTTTTCGCTGGCAAATCGAATCTAAGGACCTCTGCAAGTAAAAAAAGGACCTCTGCACGGAAAAAAAGTGGTCTGCGTCTACGACTACCTCTGCTGCTGGCCATCTTCCGGTGTGTGGCTGAGCTTACTTGTGGCGTCACAATGATTTAACGCCTCGGTATGAGCTCTTAACTTCTGTAGTTTCCCTGACATGGCCTTGTCTGGGAACCCCTTGCACCCCTTGTTTTGGGTGGCACTATCACAGCACAGGCCTACATTGATGTTTTAAGCAGCTTCTTGCTTTCCGCTGCTGAATTCGAGGATAGCGACTGCATCTTTCAACACGATCGAGCACCTGTTAATAACGCACGGCCTGTGGCGGAGTGGTTACACGACAATAACATCCCTGTAATGGACTAGCCTGCACAGAGTCCTGATTGAATCGTACAGAGCAGCTTTCGGATGTTTTGGAACGCCGACTTCGTGCCAGGCCTCACCGATCGACACTGATACCTCTCCTCAGTGCAGCACTCCGTGAAGAGTGGGCTGCAATTCCCCATGAAACCTTCCAGCACCTGACTGAAGGTATGCTTGCGAGAGTGGAAGCTGTCATCAAGGCTAAGGTTGGGCCGACACCATACTGAATTCCAGGATGAGGGGGGGGGGGGGGGGGGGGAGGAATTATTGCGCGACTTCTGCTAGAGCGCACGCTCTCGCTAGTTGCTCCTCCGTGGCGCAAAACGCCTCTCTTGCAGCATCTGCCACAGGAATTTGACCAGAATATCTCGCAAGTATTAAGCCGGCCGTTCCCAGACAGGGAGGTAATGTAATGCAATTTGCTGGTGGCTAAAACAAAAGGGCTCAGTTCTGTTTGAGTCACAAAACTAAATTATTTTTAAAAAGTAAGTACTATTATCATTTTGTAAAATCGAAATATTGATTACGTAAGTTATCAATAACTACATTATTTTAAAAAAATTACTAACTCTAACGTGTGAACTCAATGTGATGAAGGTTACAGATCGTGAAAGGTATGTTTGATTTTCCTCACACACGTTTTGCATCTGGATGAGACATATCATGCATAATACTAATATGTGAACATCGAAAACTGAAGTACCGATTTTAAAATTAATTATACAAGGAGGCTAATGAAACAAACTTCCAAAGGAACTTTCCCGTAGATGTGCAGAAAAGAAAATGCCATGCGTATACTCAGTGATTAGGAGAGGTAAAAGGAAGTAGACGCACACATCTGAGAAGTTTTCCTTTGTCTCCGCCATTGCTACCAACTTTAATCACGCGTAACGGCAAGTGCTATGGCACAAACGGCACACGAAGGTAGCACCTGAAACGCCCGCTAAACCCGCTGGGCAGAACAGGTGATCAGGATTGTGGAAAGGGCCAAATAAGGCGTCGATCAGGTGCACTCAGAATTGTAATTTATTGTAATTTAATAACACCTTTAAACGAAAACGGCACATAGCCGAACCTTTGCAACTACGAGTTTCAAAAAGGCAATTATTTCACGGCTGAAGGCCTCCAAACAAGAAATCTTAAAGCAACAAGATAAACCTCAAGTGGTAAAACATGCAGTTAAAATTGCAAATAAAATAATTGATATATACATACACAGCAAGGCTGAGAGCCTGAAGGCAAGGGTGAATAGACAAACATAAGATGCAATACAAACGGCTGAAGGGCCACAATAAAATTTAAGATTTTGAAACAAATTACCATAACCTTTCAAAGACAGAAGGACGCAACTTTTTGTTTTTTTAGAACAAGGCCCATAATTGATTTTCCAAAATTCAAAAACATATAAGATCCAGTAACAGCAAGAAATTTTTAAATCATTGGATATGATAGATTATAACCAGACAATTAAACACCGGTGAGAAGGACAATAAACAAAACAGCACTCAGAAGCCTCCACGGAGGTCGGTCTGCCGTCGTACACTTAGGTGAGACAGGAGGTGAGCCCAACTATACTTGATCCATCAGAACCCAACCAGGGGACAGCCACGGACCGACTGACAGACGACTTGCTTGCCACCAATTGGTACATGAGAACTCAAACGCCAAAAGTTGCGAACGTGGTCATCCACAATGAAATACGTATTAGCTGTCAAAACTATACACCATGTTGGACAGCGACAACAGGTGAGGAAAGAACGCTGTCTGAAATTACATTAATGGCCAGGGCAGGTAACTGGAACACTAACGGCCACTAGGCAGAAAATTCCGCTGGTACACTTGAATTTGAAATACGGTAATATAGTTAATTTCACCCAACAGGAACACTGCATGAATTTACATCAGTGGCCAGAGCAGGTAACCAAAACACTAATGGCCACAAGGCAGAAAATTCCGCTGGTGCACTTGAATTGTAGTCAACGAATATAGTTAATTGCTCCGCATGTCGGCTAAATTTCAGCAATACAAACACTTTGTGTTACTCACAGGAAAACCTCCCCAACAGCGAACCACCGAAATGAACCAGACAACATGAATGGACGTGGCTTGGGTACTTGAAACCACTACTCAACTTTGACGCCCTGGGTCGGTGAATCACGAAGCTCGTAGCGATCGGAGAGATCCACCCACGCTCCGACACTGCGCAAGGACCGCCAGCGGACGCAGCCGACTGCACTGAGCAGAGATAACTTCCCTGGTCCGCAGCAACCGCAACTCACCGCAGACCCCCTACCCGGAAATTATATGCACAAAACCAAAGATAGTATACGGTGCAAATATCGATACACATGCTGCTCCCACACGTAGAAGGAAGAAAAACCACGGTGTAACCGCAACAAGGGTGGGAAACCAAACACAGATAGACAGCCAAGTTCACGAAAACGCATAGCTGGGAGTGAGCACGGCTCAACGTTTCGTGCTATTGCATTGTAGACATGTTCATGTTTAAGTGTAGGAGATAGTGCACTAACTCTCGTACAACGGGCGGCTACAATGCCGCTACGTCGTTAATGTTGTCAACAGTCGAAAACAAAACGTAGTAGCGAAGCCGTCGAGGACAACAAACGTTGTTTATTAGCATAGTGTTGTGGTTGGCTTTAGAGCGAACTCCGTATTACTAAAGGAGGTCGAAATGCACGCGTCTCAGCTCACGCAGGCTGGCGTGAGGTCTGGAACATGACAAGGGAATTAGAATTGAGAAAAACCGACGTAGCTGGTGGAATACTTAACTTTAATCTATTAATGATGAACGTCGCCCGTGACAGTACATGATTCACAATATCAATGTTAACTGAATATGGCGCCTTGCTAGGTCGTAGCAAATAACGTAGCTGAAGGCTATGCTAACTATCGTCTCGGCAAATGAGAGCGTAATTTGTCAGTGAACCATCGCTAGCAAAGTCGGCTGTACAACTGGGGCGAGTGCTAGGTAGTCTCTCTAGACTAGACCTGCCGTGTGGCGGCGCTCGGTCTGCAATCATTGATAGTGGCGACACGCGGGTCCGACTTATACTAACGGACCGCGGCCGATTTAAAGGCTACCACCTAGCAAGTGTGGTGTCTGGCGGTGACACCACACATAGTTTTTTCACTTACTTTGGCCTAAGGGTAAACCGTGTAAGTTGTCAGGTAAATCCAACACCTTCCATGGAAACCCTGACATGATAAGCAAATCCAGTAGTATGTCACATAGCTCCGAGTAAATCGTGACATTAAATTAACCAAAGTAATACGAGTAACGAGTGAGCAAATGGAAGACCACAGACTAACACAAGAATGCCTAAATGCATGTCATACCTTCCCACCGTCAGGCAGACGCAGTTCCAAGGGGAGAAACGAGAACAGAAGCCGAGAGCAGAACCGTGTTAAGCTAGAAAGCCCTACGATAAGGAACGGACTGGACACCCACGTCGCCAGCTAACTGCTAGGGCCACACAAACAGCACGTTTTGGCGTGAGACTGTTTCGCGTCTCTGTTACGTCAAGGACCACCCCCCAGCCCATGTTAAAAGCTAGAGCCGTCCAGAAAAACAGTATAGATCTTACGATAATACAAAGAGGGCCATTACCACCCGAAAGTTTTAGCGTGAGACTTTTTCACGTCTCAGGTACGCCAAGGACCACCCCCCCAGCCCATGTTAAAAGATAGAGCCCTCTAGAAGAACAGTATAGATCTTATGATAACGCTAAAAGGACCACACCAGCTGCAGGTTTTAGCGTGAGACTTTTTAGCGTCTCTGTTACGTTGCAAACTTTAAAAACATTGCCCCACCACGAAAAGTATAACGTTTCTCATTGGATAGACAGAATTGTTGTAGGCGGAGCTTAAGATTAACGATGAGACCCTGATTGGTCAGATGAAAACACAGCCAGATAGTTTTTTTTTTTAACCAACTTCGGTAAATTGTAGTAAGAAGTTAGGACAGGGTTGCTTCCGAGATGGCGAGGTGAGCGGAGCTGTTCTGCCTGCCGCTGCCCTGACGCTGCCTAAACACCGACAAGGTAATGAACGCACGCGATGCCACATTTTTGAGCGCATAAAGCTTCATTCAAAACTGCAAAAGTCTCATCTGCTACACCCCCTTTCTGCGTAATACTAGTGTCGATCGTAAATTAAAGGTCATGGTGTTCATATTTGCCACTTGTAGTAAAAATCTGAAACGCGATGATTTCTCTGTTATATAATTATTGAGAAGCCACATCAGCCACTGTAATTTACGACAAGTTAGATAATTGAGGGTCACTGTAGACCATTTTGATAGTTTTCTCTTTTGTGAAACTTAATTTAAACCTAGATTTTACATGTGGTATAGCATAGGTCATCCTTCGATCCATTGTAGAACTGGGAAACCCATTCAGGGAATATTCGTTCACATTTTTGTTGAACGCAGTTGGTTTTTACCATCCTGTATTAAAACATTTCCTTTTATCAATAGTGCAATTTATAATCGATGTTTTGTGAGTAGAATAAAATTTCCAATGGTAAACGTAACTGATTTTTCGACGTTATTTTACTAGCAAAGCCTTGAACCCATTCCACTAAATTTAGTTAGTATTAAGATTCATTTACAGGGAGTGCAGTGGAGCTGACGCTGAGATCATTAAGTATTTGGTTATATCATCGTTAGTCTCACTGAACTCTTCTGAACTCTACATGTCATGTGTGGTCTGGCGTCTCCTTACCAGCAACAGGTCCCAGGTTCAAACTAGTCAATTCCCTAAAAAAACACGCTCAGAGCGTCGTTGCGCGTAAATGGTAGGGAGACACAATATAGAACAAAAAAATGGTTCAAATGGCTCTCAGCACTATGGGACTTAACATCTGTTTTCATCAGTCCCCTAGAACTTAGAACTACTTAAACCTAACTAACCTAAGGACATCACACACATCCATGCTCGAGGCAGGATTCGAACCTGCGACCGTAGCAGTCGCGCGGTTCCGGACTGAGCGCCTGAACCGCTAGACCACCTCGGCCGGCCAATATAGAACAAACAGACACCACCATGAATGTTTAAAATGGAACTAACTCTGTGTTCGTTTGACACCGCCATTACAAAATTTATTGTGTTCCTAATTTTCACTATCTTCATTTTGAGTAGCTACAACGTCCCGTGTTATAAGGAAACTATGTTTGTTTTAGGCTATGCCTCGAAGAAGAAGATTAACGGGTCAGTCTGAAAGACGAAGAGCTAGAGAGAGAGAGAGAGAATTTTTGCGTATAGAAAGCAACAGGACTAAGGCAAATATTGATAACGATAATTCTACCGTCGTTATGAAACATACATATAAATGTGCACTGAAGATAACTCCAAATAATTTAGAAAGCAGTAATTGGGGTTTGATGACTACATTTTGCGAGGTAACTACGCAATACAACGGCATTCACATTGTATTGTTGTAAGGGTGAAGCTAATTGCCGCCTTTAACGTAAAATTTATTTTTCAATACAGTGTATCCAAGACTCCCCTCAAAAGATCGAACAGTTAAAGAGAGATCAAAGAATTAATTCGAGAATACACGTAGCTACAATACATCATTTGTCACGGATCAGTTCTGCGGCTAGAATTTCAGACGCATTTAAAGATACACGACGTTTGGGATCGAGTTTCTCCTGGCGTATACAACTTTCAAATAACTTCCGGGAATTCAGCCAGGTATCACTTTCAGCGACCGCCGATATTTCGGCATACGAATAACCCGCCATTTTCAAGGCAAACTGCAACGGACAGGCGACGTACATGCAAAATTTAAAACTTCGGTTCTCGGACTGATGCAGGAAAGATAACACACACACTGGACAGTAGTGGCACCAAAGATGACCAAAGCCAGAGCTGCGGGTTCGTAGTCTCTCACTATCTATTTCTCAGACGTTGGTCATCTTTGGTGCCACTACCGTTCAGTGTGTGTGTGTGTGTTTGTGTGTGTGTGTGTGTGTATGTGTGTGTGTGTGTGTGTGTGTGTGTGTGTGTGTGTGTGTTATCTCTCCTGCATCAGTCCAGGAACCGAGGTTTTAAATTTGCATGTACGTCGCCTGTCCGTTGCAGTTTGCCTTAAAAATGGCGGGGTGTTCTCCCGCCGAAATATCGGCGGTCGCTGAAAGTTGATCCCTGGCTGAATTCCCGGAAGTTATTTGAAAATACATGACGTTTGCTATCACAGATCAGGTCCAATGGGTCTAATTTCCACCATAGGGGTGGAAAATATCTTCTCCGAGTTGTAAGTAGTTACCGCAATAGGGCAGAAATTCTGTTTTAAAACGTTTCATCGAGACCGCAAATATTCTTCTCGAGAAACATTCTGATAAATTAGTAATTGCTTATTCGTTTCTTACCAATAAGTGAATTGATTGTTAGGACATCATAACACTAACTATTTAATCGCTGGTGACCAGTTTTAGGATAAATACGAGACAGACGGAAACAGAGCAAGCAGTTCATCTACATCCATACTCCGCAAGCCACCTGACGGTGTGTGACGGAGGGTACTTTAAGCACCTCTATCGGTTATCCCTTCTAATCCAGTCTCGTATTGTCCGTGGAAAGATTTAATCCTCATGGTTTCTTCGCGAGATATACGTAGGAGGGAGCAATATACTGCTTGACTTTTCGGTGATGGTATGTTCTCGAAACTTCAACAAAAGCCCGTCCCGAGCTACTGAGCGTCTCTCCTGCACAGTCTTCCATTGGAGTTTATCTATCATCTCCGTAACGCTTTCGCGATTACTAAATGATCTTGTAACAAAGCGCGCTGCTCTCCGTTGGATCTTCTCTGTCTCTTCTATCAACCCTATCTGGTACGGATCCCACACTGCTGAGCTGTATTCGAGCAGTGTGCGAACAAGCATCCTGTAACCTACTTCCTTAGTTTTCGGATTGCATTTCCTTAGGATTCTTCCAATGAATCTCAGTCTGCATCTCCTTTTCCAACGATCAAGTTTATATGATCATTCCATTTTAAATCACTCCTAATGCGTACTCCCAGATAATTTATGGAATTAACTGCTTCCAGTTGCTGGCCTGCTATTTTGTAGGTAAATGATAAGGGCTCTATCTCTCTATGTATTCGCAGCACATTACACTTGTCTACATTGAGATTCAATTGCCATTCCCTGCACCATGCGTCAATTCGCTGCAGATCCTCCTGCATTTCAGTACAATTTTCCATTGTTACAGCCTCTCGATATACCACAGCATCATCCGCTAAAAGCCTCAGTGAACTTCCGATGTCATCCACCAGGTCATTTATGTATATTGTGAATAGCAATGGGCCTATGACACTCCCCTGCGGCACACCTGAAATCACTCTCACTTCGGAAGACTTCTCTCCATTGAGAATGACATGCTGCGTTCTGTTATCTAGGAACTCCTCAATCCAATCACACAATTGATCTGATAGTCCGTATGCTCTTACTTTGTTCATTAAACGACTGCGGGGAATTGTATCGAACGCCTTGCGGAAGTCAAGAAACACGGCATCTACCTGTGAACCCGTGTCTAAGGCCCTCTGAGTCTCGTGGACGAATAGCTCGAGCTGGGTTTCACACGATCGTCTTTTTCGAAATCCATGCTGATTCCTACAGAGGAGGTTTCTAGTCTCCAGAAAAGTCATTATACTCGAACAGAATACGTGTTCCAAAATTCTACAACTGATCGACGTTATATATATAGGTCTATAGTTCTGCTCATCTGTTCGACGTCCCTTCTTGAAAACGGGGATGACCTGTGCTCTTTTCCAATCCTTTAGAACGCTAAGCTCTTCTAGAGACCTACGGCAAAGCGCTGCAAGAAGTTCCCTCGCGTACTCTGTGTAAAATCGAACTGGTATCCCATCAGGTCCAGCGGCCTTTCCTCTTTTGAGCGATTTTGTTTTTCTGTCCCTCTGTCATCTATTTCGATATCTACCATTTTGTCATCTGTGAGACAATGTAGTGAAGGAGCTACAGTGCAGTCTTCCTCTGTGAAACGGCTTTGGAAAAAGGCATTTAGTATTTTGGCCTTTAGTCTGTCATCCTCTGTTTCAGAACCATTTTGGTCACAGGGTGTCTGGACATTTTGTTTTGATCCACCTACCGCTTTTACATAAGACCAAAATTTCTTAGGATTTTCTGCCAAGTACGTACATAGGACTTTACTTTCGAATTCGTTGAACGCCTCTCGCATAGCCCTCCTCACACTACATTTCGCTTCGCGTAATTTTTGTTTGTCTGTAAGGCTTTGGGTATGTTTATGTTTGCTGTGAAGTTCCTTTTGCTTCCGCAGCAGTTTTCTAACTCGGTTGTTCTACCACGGTGGCTCTTTCCAATCTCTTACGATCTTGCTTGGCACATACCCATCTAATGCATATTGTACGACGGTTTTGAACTTGTCCACTGATCCTCTACGCTATCTGTACTTGAGACAAAACTTTTGTGTTGAGCCGTCAAGTACTCTGAAATCTGTTTTTTGTCAATTTCGCTTAACAGAAAAATCTTCCTACCTTATATTAGAACAAATAAGCCACCAGTCACAAATATTAAGCCAAAATTGACTAGGTTTCGACGCTACTATGAGCGTCGTCTTCAGAATTAAACTAACTGTTCTAAAACACAATAGGTACATAAGACACTAATAAACTAAAGTGTATACTGACTGAAAAGAGATGCAGTACTTACAATTTTTGTCGCAACCCGTGTTCACTCACGTACGAGCAGCCCGTAACGGCTAGCCATCTTATCTTATTTAAAACTTTTCATGACGTCGCCTTTCCGGCTTAGAGTTTTTTAGAATGTGACTTGTAGGTAGCCTACTTTCCAGTCAGTACACACTTTAGTTTATTAATGTTTTATATACTTATTATGTTTTAGAACAGTTTAATTCTGAAGACGACGCTCATAGTAGCGCCGAAACCTAGTCAATTTTGGCTAAATATTTGTGACCGAGGGCTTATTTGTTTTAATATAATTCTGACATGGTCACTGAACCTTAACATCTATGTTCAAAGCCTTACTAACTTTTTTAATATTTCTATCTACGACTGAAATCATCGATGCAGTAACCGCTTTATGATCGCTGATTCCCTGTTCTGTGTTAACTGTTTCAAATAGTTCGGGTCTGTTTGTCACCAGAAGGTCTGATATGTTATCGCCACGAGTCGGTTCTCTGTTTAACTGCTCAAGGTAGTTTTCAGATAATGCAGTTAAAAAAAATCACTGGATTATTTGTCCCTGCTACCCGTTATAGACATTTAAGTCTCCCAGTATATATCCGGAAAATTAATGTCTCCACCCAGAACTATAACATGGTCGGGAAACCTACTCGAAATACTTTCCAAATTTTCTTTCAAGTGCTCTGCCACATCATTTCAAAAATAAGCGCCACACAGCAGTTACTACATTTATCGCACTGTGAGACAAGGTGGTCAGTGCTCTCATTGGAGAATATTTGACGGCCACAAACGTCTTTGGCCAGGGCTCCAAAAAATATGGAAATCGCATGGGGACCGCATGGAGGGTGTGTAAGGGCTCCCAGCAAAATTTCTGTCGAAACAAACTTGAGAACTTGTGGGTGGGCCCACATTCGGCATTTATAGCGACGACTTTCGAAAAATGAGCAATTTAATTACTTTTTTCCGTTTGTCTTGAGTCAGATACATTTGCCTGGTTTATTGTTATTATTAGTGACAGTGGTCAGACAGAAAGCAGTGAATGTCTTCCAGATTCTGCCAGTTCAGTGGTTGGGTCAAATAATTTACACACAGTACGTACGTAGCACACATTTTAACTTGGCTGATTTTATGTGGGTGTGGGCGGTCTGCTTTGTTTTCTGAGCAGCAGTTGTGTGTGGGTGGCGCTGGCGGTCTTTCATCGTTCTGTAAAAGCAAGCTTGTTACAAATAAGCGCTGCCAACTGCCTCACCGACTCACTAGTTCGTAGTAAACACACAACACGTACAAAAACTAAATACTTTTTACCTTTGTTCATTTTAAAAAGAAAACTCTTCAAAGCAAATTATTTAACGCGCTTTAATGAGATCGCTTTCTCGTCTGTTTGTCTGTTCGGTACAAATATTTCTCTTTTGACTTTCGACATAGCACAGAACTGAAAATGCAGTAATAACCCACTTTCCTGTGGCCATCAATTCCTAATGAGCTAGCTCAGAGCTGAATGGAAACGCAATACTAATTAGCCTCCTTGTCTGGTGTGCGACGAAGGGTACTTTCTGCACCACTTCCATTTCCCCATTTTCCTATTTCGGTAGTGCACTGTTACTTCCTTACCTTCCCGGTCTTTCTGCGGGTTGTACGAAGGAGGAGCCAATTCACTGGTTGACTCAGGCGAAGGTAAACTGAAATAACCCTCAGATTTACCACATGTCGCTCTTGTAATCTGATCAAAACGACTGAAATCGATTGAAAAATTTCACGTACTCACAACGATAAAAAGCACAAAATAATTGTTTCAATAAGAATCAATTTTATTTTTAATACACTGTACCTTTAAATCGGACTAAATTGATGAAATAATTTCTCCTAGCCCCATAAATATTCGTAACCCCCTACAGGTAGTCCTGCAAATCTGTGATTGTGAATTTTTAATAGCTATGAAAGTACTCGTAAGCCATAAAGGCGAAAAATTGCCATGCATGAGTAGTTCACAGTGTCAGAGTATATCTTGTCCCGACATAACAAGATTCAATATAATTTTTTCTTTCTTTTGTTCTTTGTTCCAGAGATTATGAAGTGCAGTGGGAATGACCTATGAATGAATATCCTAAAACACACACATCAAAAATTATTGTGCATCACCCCAGTTCCCAGGAATCCTGAAGATAGACGTTGACTGTGGACATTGTATCACAGACACTGTCTTTTGACTGTTCAGAGATGTCACTATACCCAGCCAAAGATTTAGTAGATATGTTTTGTAGGTTCTGGCCACTTAACTCAATTCCGCAATTTTCTAAGTAATTCAACTGACTTTTTTAAAATCCAAAACATTTAATTAACTCAAGCGATTTTAGAGCTTTAGCTAAATATGTAATTTTTTCAATAACTCAACCGTTTTTAACTAATTACCTTATTACCCTCGATAAACGACTGATTTCTAACTTAATTATTTCATTTACAACATGATTGTAAGAAAATAAATATAATGATTCATTTTTCCTACTTGTTTTTCGGTAAATAAAACGATGTAGTTAACCTAAGTAATTATATTAAAAATTTTTCATTAAAAATGTAAGAAAATAAATAAAATGAATTAAACAACAAAGGTAAATAACATTAAAAATTTTACATTTTGAACATAACAAAATAAATAAAATGAATTAGCTAATAAAGATAAATATTATTATAAATTTTACATTGTGAATGTAAGAAAATAAATTTAATGACTCATTTCCCTATGTGATCATAAGAAAATAAATATATTATTACATTTTATAGGTTGTCAAATGTCTGATACCCTGAAAATCTTCATTAAGAAAGCATGAAATGAATTAGTTAAGCGATTCTATATCACTAACTCAATACTGCATTTTCTAATTAACTCAACTTATTTTAAAAAATTCAGTATACTAGTATATTTTAATAACTAAACCGATTTCTAAGCTTTAGATAAATACCTAATTTTTCCAATAACTTTATCGATTATAACTAATTGCCTCAATACTCATTTTATAATTAACTAAACTGATTTTTTAAAATTCAGTATATTTTAAAAACTCGACTGATTTCTAAATTTCAGCTAAATACATAATTTTTCAATAACTCTATCAAATTTAACTAATTACCTCAGTATTGAGTTTTCTAAGTAACTCAAATGATTCTTTAAAATTCAGCATATTTTAAAAACTTAACCGATATCTAAGCTTTAGCTAAATTCAAAATTGTAGTAATAACTCTATTGATTTTAACTGATTACCCCATTATCCTCAATAACCAACTGATTTCTGAGTTCATTATTTCATTAACAACATGATCGTAAGAAAATAAATTTATTGAATCATTTCTCTTGGCAATCATAAGAAATTAATAAAGTGAATGTCAAAATATTTCCATTTTTTGTTCATTTTTTAAATGTGATAGTAAGAAATTAAATTTAATATAATTATTTCATATTTTCATCATTTTATAAACATGATTGTCAGAAATTAAAATTAATATCAGTTTTTTAAAAAGGGAAAGGCAAAATTCATTCATTTATTCTTCATTTTTAGACGAGATCGTAAGAAAATAAATTTAATATAATTTTTTATCAAACGATTTTCAAATTTTGCCAATTTTTTCTTCATTTATATAATTTGATCACAAGAAATTATATGTAATTTTATTTCTGTATAAAATCAATGTCATAATTTCCATTTTTCACCATATTTTAAATGTGATCATAAGAAATTAAATTTAATATTTTTTTATGAAGTGACTTAAAAATTCATCCATTTTTTCTTCATTTTTTAAATGCATTCATAAGAAATTTTATAATTTTTTTATAAGCAAAATGTCAAAATACATCCATTTTTTTCCTTATCTTTTAAGCATAAGAGTAAGAAATTAAATATTAAATTTTTTTATAAAGTGATTATCATATTTCACCCACTTTTTAAGCATTTTGTAAAATGTGATTGGAAGACATTAAATTAAATATTATTCTTTTATAAACTGAAAGTCAAAATTCATCCATCTTTTCCTCATTTTTTAAAGGTTATCATAAGAAATTAAATTTAATATTATTTTTTATCTAGTGATTGTAAAATTATATCAATTTCTTTCTTCATTTCTGCAAAGTGATCGCAAGAAATTAAATTAGGTATTATTTTTTATAAAATCAATGCCAAAATTCATCTATTTTTTCTTCATTTTTTAAATGTGTTCATAAGAAATTAAATTTAATATTATTTTTTATAAAGTTATTGCAAATTTTATCCATTTTGTCTTCAAATTGTAAATGTGATCGTAAGAAATTAAATTTATTAAATTTTTCTTATAAATTGAATGTCAAAATTCATGAATTTCTTCCACATCTTTAGACATGATCGTAAGAAATTAAATTTATATTATTTTTTTATAACGTGACTGTATAAATTCATCCATTTTTCGTCTATTTTTAAACATGATCTTAAGAAATTAAATATACTTTTTTTATAAAGTGAATGTCAAAATGCATCCATTTGTACTTCATTTTTAAATGTAATCATAAGAAATTAAATTAAATATTATTTTTTATAAAGTGATTGTCAAATTTTACCCATTTCATATTTGAATTGTAAATGTGATCTTAAGAAATTAAATTTACCATAATTTTCTTATAAATTGAATGTCAAAATTCATGAATTTTTTCACATTTTTAGACATGATCGTAAGAAATTAAATTTTTTTTATAAACTGAATGTCAAAATTCATTTATTTTTCTTTATTTTTTTAAACATGCTCATAAGAAAATAAATAAAGTGTATTAGTTAATGAAGATAAAGTTCCACTCTTTGTTTTTATTTTCCAAAAATACTGTAAAAAATTATGACACTTTAGGTAGCGCACCATTTCACTACTACCTAAATGCATACAGCAAAAATAAAGTGATTTACTTTATTGAAAAAAAAGTTATCCATGTTCTTAAGCAAAAAATATTTCTAAAATATTAGTGTATAGACACTGATAAAGTTGTTAGAAATAATGTTGAAAATAAAGATAAAGTAAAAATTGATGATATTTTAAATCCAGCCTCCAAAGTGATGATGAAAGGTAATGAAAAATCTTCAATATTAATTAATAAATATGTATTATATGCTTTAATTTTATTATCGATAAGATGAATCAAACAATTTAAAAGATGTGTTACTCATGAAGTTTTACTACCAATTAGAAAACATGGAGACTATAAAATTGCAACTTTTTACAAAGATCAAATAAAGTGCTAAGATAATTGTATACAAGAACTACTAGCATTGAATAAATTAAACATAAAAATAAATAAAGTGAAACATGGTAGAATTAAAATAAAAAATGATAGAATTAAAAAGTGATCATCAAGAAGATAAAAGAAATTAATAATGTAAATAATGGACAAATACTAATAAAAATATTTCTTCTCTAAATTCGTCCAACATAGTGCTCTTTTACAAGTTCTTCAGGTGAAATTGGTTCTTCATAATATTTATCAGTATCTTTCTTTGTTAGAATCCGAATCGTTTTCTTCCATGTAACATTTGTTAATTGCATTAAGAACCGTATTTAAATATTTGTTTCTACTAAGTTAATTTTAAATGTTTTTAAGTTTAGAAAAGCATCCTTTTCCTTGTCGGAAACTGTAATATTTGCACAAAACATTTTTAAGTAACACTAAATCCAAACATTCGATTTGGTATTCTCAGTGTAACATACTATTTATTTTTTCTCGTATTATTTTGGTACTGTATTTTATTCTTAAAAAATACATCTATAATTTTAGCATTTCTGTCTTCTTCCATTTGCTACTACAGAGTTTTAATAACTTATGAATAATTTTAATTAGATTAAATGGGGAAATTAATTATTCCTATAGATGTTGCACCTTGGGAAACAGATGCATTTGTTTAAAAAACTAAATACTATAGAAAAAGGAATGGTTTCTGTTACTGTTTAGTTATTTAGGATATAATGTTTTCCACATTTATTCTGCAGAAGATGGAAATATAATTCATCCTTGTTATATTTTTGGAAATTATTACATTTGCAAATGTGTAGCAAGTTTAGTTGGACCTAATTACGGAATATACATCATTAATGTTAGAATTTTTAAACAGAGTAATATAATTATTCCAAATAAATTCGAAACAATTAAAGTAGATTATACAACGTATACAGGTCTGTCTTTATTCCTATTTGGTGATGTTTTAATTTATCAGGTTTAATATTAATTTTGTAATTTAGATATATATTTTGATTTCTAATTTCTTCTTCCATCCAATAATTGGAACAATAACAATCTGGTATATTCTTGAATTTAAGAATATATCTATCTTTACCATAATAATTTTCGACTGTGATGTTAGAAATAATTAGTTCTAACCCTCCTTCTAAATCTTTATGTCATTTACAATTTTTAATTGTTTTTTCTTAATAATTGTCCAATTTTTACATTTTCAATTATTTTTTTATCTTCTTGATCTTCACTTTTTAATTCTATAATTTTTTATTTTAATTCTATCATGTTTTACTTTAATTACTTCTATGTTTGTAGATTTTGTACGCAATCTGTATGTTTGATTTGAACTTTGCAAAAAGTTTCAATTTTATATTCTCCATGTTTTCTAATTCATGGTAAAACTTCATGAGTAGCCCACCATATAAATTGTTTTTACTCTTCTTATTTTGATTTTAAAATTAAAAAATATAATCAAGATCATTAATTAATATTGAAGATTTTTCATTACCTGTCAACATGGATTGGAGGCTGGATTTAAAATATCTTCATATTTTACTTTATCTTCACTATCATCATTATTTCTAACAGCTTTACCAGTGTCTATACACTAATATTTTAGAAATATTTTTTTTACTTTAAACCATGGATTATTTATTTTTATCAATAATCAAAATTACTTGCTTATTGTTGTATATATTTAGGTAGTGCTGAAATGGTGCTATCACAATTATCATAATTTTTATGGTATTTTTGGAATAAAAAACTAAGAGCGAATAATTTATCTTCCTCAAGTAATTGATTTCATTTGTTTTCTTATGAGCACATTTAAAAAATGAAGAAAAAATGGATGAATTTTGACATTTACTTCATAAAAAATAATATTAAATTTAATTTCTTATGATCATGTTTAAAAAACGAAGAAAAGATACATGAATTTTGACATTCACTTTATAAAAAAAATTGGAAATTAATTTCTTCTAATCATATTTAAAAAATAAAGAAAAAAGTTGATGAATTTTGACATTCACTTTATAAAAAATACTACTAAATTTTATTTCTTTCAATCACATTTAAAAGATGAAGAAAAATGGATGAATTTTGATACTCAGTTTAAAAAAATTAGAAATTTAATTTCTTACGATCATATTTAAAATATGAAGAAAAGTGGATGAATTTTGACATTCATTTTATAAAAAAAGACAGTGTAAAGCATTTTTCTGAGGGACTGATGGACTTTGAAGTCTGGTCCCTTCAACCCCCTCAAACCAACCAACCATTTTTGTGACTTCTGCAGAACTTGATGACTATTGATTAACCCTTCGCTCTTCTAGTGAAACGCCCCTATGGTAATCCTTTAGTGTGGTTTTGGAGTAAGTTAAACGAAACTGTAATTTAAAGAAATTTTATTTTGAATTGCACTTTTATCGCTGAATATTATGAACATTTTTATTCATTTGAGATATGATAACAAGCAATTTTGGCACACTGAAAATCTGTGATCAGGAAAACATGTTTTGAGCATTTTTCACACACTATTTTGGTTTTCGTGTCAGCATTTCTTGCGCAAAGTAGCATCTTGCTTTCCTCATGAGTTCTGGCTCTGAGGATGTTGAGGCGAGAGGAGTACCACCAAGTTTAACAACAATGCATCTCAGTTCACGCATTGCCATTTAATGAATCAAATATGAGCTTACGGAGTATTGGAGCAGACCTGTGGTTGGATTCAAGATTTTTCTTGCAGATAGAACTCAACACGACGGTTTTAACGGAAGTCAAAGATGTAAAGGTGATATCCGGAGTAGCACAGGGAAGTGTAACAGTGAGGTATATATACTAGTAGAAAGCGTCAGATGCTCATTTAGGCTATTTGCAGGTCATGCAGTTGCATATACCAAAGTAGCAGCGCCAGAAGATAGTAAGAATTTGCAGAACGACCTGCAGAGAATTGACGAACGGTGCAGACTCTGACAGTTGACCCTGAGAGTAAATAAATGTAAGATATTGCTCATATATAGGGAAAAAAATCCACTAGTGTACAGCTACACTATTAATGACAAACAGCTGGAGACAGTGTCTGTCGTAAAATATCTAGGCGTAACTCTCCACAGCGACCTTAAGCGGAATGACCATAATGCGAAAAGCAGACACAAGACTCAGATTTATTGGAAGAATGTTAAGGAAATGTAATCCACGATAGAAGGGGCTTATAAGACCTTTGTTCGCCCAATTCTTGAGTCTTGTTCATCTATTTGGGATCTCTATAAGGAAGGGCTGATAGAGGAGATAGAGAAGCTCCAACGAAGAGCGGCGCGTTTCGTCACGGGATCGTTTAGATGGCGAGACAGCGTTATGGGGATGCTAACCAAACTCCACTGGCAAATGTTACAAGAGAGGCATTATGCATCACGGAGAGGTTTACTATTGACATTTCGGGACAGCACTCCCTCCCATACATTTCGCATATTGACCACGAGGAGGAAATTCAAGAAATAGAGCCAATACAGAGGCTTAACCCGTGGTCTAGGGGTCGTTCAAATTTTTATAAAAACGAGATTCCCATTCTTCTTAACGCTTATCGTTCACATCTCATCCTTGGAGGTGACTTCAGTTGTGTGCGCAACAACAGAGACCAAACTCCTAACTTGAAAAGATTTATCGAACTTGAACATGTAATTCAGGGCATGCATCTTCACGATACTTGCACGGTGAACGGGTAGCGTACACCTTTGTAACCAGTCATTCGGCAAGTCGGCTGGATAGGATCCATGTGTCCGATGCCCTACAGCAACACACTGTGAACTGTGACAAGCTTCTGTCAACATCTCCGACCATTGTGCATATCAGTGTTACCTTAACCTACAATGTCAGTAAATTTACCGCGGCTACTGGAAATTGAATGTCAGCCTTCTGCAGGATGCCCAACTTGAAGAGGAGGTGAACATAATATGGCAACAGCTCCAGCCGCAGCGACGTCGTTACGCTAGCGTTCCACAGTGGTGGATTCAGTGTGACAAGCCTAAATTATGCATCACCCGCATGAGCTACGCCCGACAAAAAGCTCTTGGCACAGAGTATTCATTTTTACTATCGCTGTTTGAGAGCACTGTACAGTCGCACGACCAATCCTTCCCGCCATATCTATGTAAAGATCAAGCGATATAAAGCGATAATCACGGCGATACAACGCAAACGAATGCAAGGCATCATATTGCGAGCCCACCCCAAAGACGTTGCCGCCGAAGAACGGGCCTCAATGTACCACATCCTGAGAACGACGATACGGTGTAAAGCCATGTTGATTGAAGCCGTTGTTGATGATCGGTGAGAATTCCATCACGAACCAACGTGACATCATCTCGCACATCTACGACTATTAGTCAACTTTACAAGAAGCAATATGTTGATGACCACTCTCGCGACGATTTTCTTAGGACCTTGAACTGCCGCTTGTCACAACAGGATAAGTTAAATCTGGAATCTGTTTTCACAGAGAACGAAATCCGACTGGAGGTCCACAGTGCAAAGAAAGGGAAACCACCAGGACCCGATGGTATCAGCGCTACTGGAACCTCCACGGTCCGGCACTCCTCGAGATAGCGAATGAAATCTGCCACCTGGAAGTAATACCCAAGGCATTTACGGAAGGTATCATCTTGCCATTGCCGGCCGGTATGGCCGTGCGGTTCTAGGCGCTTCAGTCTGGAACCGCGCGACCGCTACGGTCGCAGGTTCGAATCCTGCCTCGGGCATGGATGTGTGTGATGTCCTCAGGTTAGTTAGGTTTAAGTAGTTATAAGTTCTAGGGAACTGATGACCACAGATATTAAGTCCCATTGCGCTCAGAGCCATTTGAACCCATCATCTTGCCCTTACCGAAAAAAGGCAACAGCAAGAAGGTAGAAAACATGCGACCTATCACCATCCTTAATGCCGATTTCAAAATCATTACCAGATTAGTTAAGCTACGGATGCATCCCGTTATGCACAAGGTTTTAGGCAGTTACCAGTAGAGTGCAGTGCAAGGCCGAAGTGCAATCTCAGCTGTCTGTGATTTGAGGGACATCATCTGTTCATATGCTGAAACCAAAGGACAGGGCGCTCTGATATTTCTAGATTTTGAGAAGGCATATAACCACGTACGGCATTACTTCCTCTTTAAAACCACGGCGAAACAGGGTTTTGGACCTCATCTCATAGAATTAATTTGCAAACTCACTTCAAACGTCTCTTCCCAGGTTCTCATTAATGGCCATTTTACAAAAGAAGTTTCCACTGGCCAATCCATCCGACAAGGATGTCCTCTGTCAATGGTTTTTTACGCCATTGCAGGAGAATTGCTACTGAACAACTTAGCGTACAGTGGGATCGAGCTTAGAATCGATTCTGAAGACATATGCGTAACTATGTTACCATCACAACAACTTCTATCAGCAGAGACTCTTTTACAAACATTCACGTTTCTTTCAGGAGCAATATTAGTCGGCTGGTGTGGCCGAGCGGTTCTAGGCACTTCAGTCTGGAATCGGGCGACCGCTACGGTCGCAGGTTCGAATCCTGCCTCGGGCAAGGATGTGTGTGATGTGCTTAGGTTAGTTAGTTTTAAGTAGTTCTAAATTCTAGGGGACTGATTACCTTAGATGTTACGTCCCATAGTGCTCAGAGCCATTTGAATCATTTTGAGCAATATTAAACAGAGCTAAAACCACAGCTTTGCGCATTGGAAGCGGTATCGGAGATATATACAATGTTACCTGGTGCAAGGTAAAGGATTATCACAAAACACTCGGTGTTACCTTTGAGGCCAAACCAGATACATTCCTGATGAAGAACTGATCATACATGCTTAATCGATTACAAGCTGCTTTTATACTTCACTCCGACCGTGACTTGAACATACTACAGAAAGTTAAGATCATAGAGATCGCCATTACAAGCAAGATGAATTACACCACTGGCCATTAAAATTGCTACATCAAGAAGAAATACAGATGATAAACGGGTATTCATTGGACAAATATATTATACTAGAAATGACATGTGATTATATTTTCACGCAATCTGGGTGCACAGTACCCAGAACAACCACCTCTGGCCGTAATAACGGCCTTGATACGCCTGGGCATTGAGTCAAACACAGCTTGGATGGCGTATACAGGTACAGCTGCCCATGCAGCTTCTACACCATACCACAGTTCATCAAGAGTAGTCACTGGCGTATTGTGACGAGCCAGTTGTTCGGCCACCATTGACCAGACGTCTTCAGTTGGTGAGAGATCTGGAGAATGTGATGGCCAGGGCAGCAGTTGAACATTTTCTGCATCCAGAAAAGCCCGTACAGGACCTGTAACATTTGGTCGTTCATTATCCTGCTGAAATTTAGGGTTTCGCAGGGATCGAATGAAGGGTAGAGCCACGGGTCGTAACACATCTGAAATGTAACGACCACTGTGCAAATTGCGTCCATGAGAACAAGAGGTGACCGAGGCGTGTAACCAATGGCACCCCATACCATCACGAAGGGTGGAATGCCAATATGGCGATGACGAATACACGCTTCCAATGTGCGTTCACCACGATGTCGCCAAACACGGATGCGACCATCATGATGCTGTAAACAGTACCTGGATTCATCCGAAAAAATGACGTTTTGCCATTCCTGCACCCATATTCGTCATGGAGTACACCATCACAGCCGCTCCTGTCTGTGATGCAGCGTCAAGGGTAATTGCAGCCATGGTCTCTGAGCTGATAGTCCTTGACGCCGCAAACGTCGTCGAAATGTTCGTGCAGATGGTTGTTGTCTTGCAAACGTCCCCATCTGTTGACTCAGGGATCGAGACGTGGCTGCACCATCCGTTACAGCCATGCAGATAAGATGCCAGTCCTCTCGACTGCTAGTGATACGAGCCCGTTAGGGTCCAGCACGGCGTTCCATACTACTCTCCTGAACCCATCGATTCCATTGTCTGCTAACAGTCATTGGATCTGGTCCAACGCGAGCAGCAATGTCGCGATACGATAAACCGCAATCGCGATAGACTACAATCCGTTTATCAAAGTCGGAAACGTGTTGGTACGCATTTCTCCTCCTTACACGAGGCATCCCAATGTTTCACCAGGTAACGCCGGTCAACTGTTGTTTGTGTATGAGAAATCGGTTGGAAACTTTCCTCAGATCAGCACGTTGATACATTAATTTTACTTTCGTCCATAGGCGGTCTAAACCTCATTAAGCTAGACAAAAAATGTGTAACGCTGCTCCTAAATCGCATCAGGAAGGAGTTTCGTACCTGGAGGACCAGTATCATCGCAAACCTCATAGCCTTGACCCACCCGTTGATATCTCCGGCATTCCGCTGTCTTACCGACATGAGCGACTGTACTACATGGAAATGAGCTACATTTGACACAACATCGTCGATAACGGAAGCCTAACGAACAGGAAACTTTATGACCTTCTCATGACAACCAACGACAGAAATCGTCCCGAAGAAAAACATCCACATACACATTGGAGAATAGTATGGCGGAATGTTCACAGCGAAATGTTATCATAACGCGTCGTAGACGATTGGTATCTAACAGTCAACGATAAAGTAGCAACGAATGAAAAGCTATATGAGATAGGCCTTCATCCAGCGCCCAACTATGACTTATGCGGGGGAGTCGATACACTTATTCATAGGCTTACGTGCGGATATGCAGAAGATACGTCAACGATTGTCGGTGATAAACCGTACGACGTTGAATAGTGTAGACCTTTTAGAGATCATTGAGCCACAAAAATTGAGATATCCAACGAGCAAAAAATTACGCTGCAGCGTGGATCATGGGCCATGCAGCATCGTTTATTACGCAGAACAGGCATGCTACTTTCCTAGATTATTATTCTTACATCGAAACTGACCCCTTAAAATGAGCCAACATTGTGACTAAGGAGGATATTTGGAAATATGCTGAAAATCATAATTAACGCTTAAATCCTTCAATCCAATATTTCGGATGTACAGGTTGCCAATGATCTGTATGTAAGAATCCTAGTTGCTTCCTGAGACTTAGGTTACTGTCGAAATTTTTAGATTATTTTTCCAGGCGCTTTCCAAAGCAGAAGGCAGTTTCTCTTTCCCATTTTTTCTAACGTTTACTTTCTCTCGCAGAGCACAAGAGCAAATTTCCTTCAACAATGAAGTGATACTCTTATAGCTTTTTCTATTTACTACTTTGGAAGAAAAACTCAAGCAAACATTTCATTTATTTCATAGCACAACGGCAGCCTGGAAATAATATATACTTTGTTCAGTCTATTCACAGTTCAAATTGGAGAAAATTTTTATATTCCCTTCCTCATCAATGAAATTCCATTGTTTTCCTTTTTTAAAAAAAATAAATAATAAAAAATAAAAAAGGAGCACCATGGTGTAAATAAAAGGGGCGGGGGGGGGGGGGGGGGGAGTAGCATCTATGATTCGTAATGAAAACGCCTTCAGTCCCAGGTTCGATTCCCGCCGCTGCTTAACTTTTGATTAATAATCGGCATTGGCGGCCGAAGACTTCTGGCATAAGAAGTCACTCCTCATTCCACCATTGGCCTTGTCATAGGGGCGGAGGAATGGACAGAAGTTCATGTCACTCTCTTGTCTTAGAGAAATTGCCCCTTATGGCGAAAGAATCAGCAACGATCAATGGCATGAAGGTGAAAAAAAAACAGAGGCTTACCGACAATCATTCTTCCATCGCACTTAATCAGGAGTGGAACACAGTTGCAGGGATCACACAGTGGTACCGAAAGTACCCTCCGCCACACTCCATTAAGTGGCTTGCGGAGTACAGTGCAAATGTACACTACTGGCCATTAAAATTGCTACACCAATAAGGTGGCGTGCTACAAGCGCGAAATTTAACCGACAGGAAGAAGATGCTGTGATATGCAAATGATTAGTTTTTTAGAGAATTCGCATATGGTTGGCGCCGGTGGCGACACCTACAACGTGCTGAGATGGGGAAAGTTTCCAACCGATTTCTCATACGCAAACAGCAGTTGACAGGCGTTGCCTGGTGAAACGTTGTTAACATGCCACGTTTTTCCAACTTTGATAAAAGTCGGATTGTAGCCTATCGCGATTGCGGTTTATCGTATCGCAACATTGCTGCTCGCGTTGGTCGAGATACAATGACTATTAGCAGACAATGGAATCGATGGGTTCAGGAGAGTAGTATGGAATGCAGTGCTGGACCCTAACGGGCTCGTATCACTAGCAGTCGAGAGGACTGGCATCTTATCTGCACGGCTGTAATGGATTGTGGAGCCACGTCTCAACTGCTGAGTCAACAGATGGGGACGTTTGCTAGACAACAACCATCTGCACGAACAGTTCGACGACATTTCCCGCAGCTCGGACACCATGGCTACGATTACCCTTGACGCTGCATCAAAGACAGGAGTGCCTGCGATGGTGTTCTTGACGACAAACGTGGGTGCACGTATGGCAAAATGTCCTTTTTTCAGATGAATCCAGGTACTGTTTACAGTATCACAATGCTCACATCCGTGTTTGGCGACATCACGGTGAACGCACATTGGAAGCGTGTATTCATCATCGCTATACTGGCGTATCACGCAATGTGACGGTATGGGGTGCCATTGGTTACACGTCTCAGTCACCTCTTGTTCGCATTGACGGCACTTTGAACAGTGGACGTTACATTTTAGATGTGTTAGGACGCGTGGCTCTATCCTTCATTCGATCCCTGAGAAACCCTACATTTCACCAGGATAATGCACAACCGCATGTTGAATGTCCCATAAGGCGCCTTTCTGGAGACAGAAAATGTTCGACTGCTGCACTGGCCAGCACATTCTCCATATCTCTCACCAACTGAAAACGTCTGGTCAATGGTGGCCGAGCAACTGGCTCATCATAAGACGCCAGTCACTACTCTCGATGAAGTGTAGTATCGTCTTGAAGCTGCACGGGCATCTGTACCTGTACACGCTATCCAAGCTCTGTTTGACTCAATGTCCAGTTGTATCAAGGCCGTTATTATGGGCAGAGGCGGCTGTTCTGAAGTGCAGCGCTGTAGCGAGTGCGGCTGACCTGTAGATGTGGGAGTAGTCGTGCTGCGGCTGCGGCGCCCCCGGGTCCACGGCCTGTGGCGGCTTGCGGCTGCGGCCCAGCGGCAGCAGGGGCAGCCCCCAGGGCGAGGGCGCGCCCTCCTGCGCCCTGCGCTCCCGCCAGTCGGCCCAGCGAGTCCTCGCGGCGTCCCTGATAGCGTGCAGGCGCCCCAGCACACCCTCGTACTCGGCCAGCTTCTCCGCCATCGCTGTGGCTGCGTCCCTGCAACCACAGGTCGCCGCCTCACGTCAGAAAAAGGAGCGAATGCGAGTGTAGTGTTGCGGGTTGCATACTCTGTACTCGGCCAGCTTCTCTGTCATCGCTCGGGCTGTGTCCCTGCAACAACAGGTCGCCGCCCCGCGTCAGAAAAACGAGCGAGTGCGAACGTAGTATTGCGGGTTGCCTACTCTCCACTCGGCCAGCTTCTCCGCCATCGCTCGGGCTGCGTCCCTGCAAGCACAGGTCGCCGCCTCACGTCAGAAAAAGGAGCGAATGCGAGTGTAGTGTTGCGGGTTGCATACTCTGTACTCGGCCAACTTCTCTGCCATCGCTCGGGCTGTGTTCCTGCAAGCACAGGTCGCCGCCCCGCGTCAGAAAAAGGAGCGAATGCGAGTGTAGTGTTGCGGGTTGCATACTCTGTACTCGGCCAACTTCTCCGCCATCGCTCGGGCTGTGTCCCTGCAACCACAGGCCGCCGCCTCGCGTCAGAAAAACGAGCGAGTGCGAGTGTAGTATTGCGGGTTGCCTACTCTCCACTCGGCCAGCTTCTCCGCCATCGCTCAGGCTGCGTCCCTGCAAGCACAGGTCGCCAACTCGCGTCAGAAAAAGTGGGGAATGCGAGTGTAGTGTTGCGGGTTGCATACTCTGCACTCAGCCAGCTTCTACGCCATCGTTCGGGCTGCGTCCCTGCAACCACAGGTCGCCGCCTCATGTCAGAAAAATGGATGAATGCGAGTGTAACATTGCGGGTTACGTACTCTACAATTCGAGGCACCGCCATTCCGTTACTACTGTACTGCCCACCTTTATTCCGGTCACGGTTCCGTGTTAATGGCAGTGCTGTGGTCACAAGCCGGTCATTAGATTGTTCCCTCTTACTTAAGCATCCTAGTGGTCACTTAGCACAAATTACACTGACGAGGCAAAGAGATCAACTGTAAAGGCGAGACGATGTCTAACGACATTGTGTTTTGTGAGGCTGTGGGGGTGTAAGACAGGAATGGAAAAAACCGACCAGTTCAAGCCAATACTGGTATTTTACTTCTGAATAACCAGTAAATTTCAGTATTTGTTCGGTCTCGGTTCTAATGGGTGTTTTTTATTTTTTTCTGATAACCAGGCAAAAAAGCGACAAATCATTTAGCCACAGCAGCAGTGCTAAATTCTTTGGTTCTTAGAATTTTTTTTGATAAATCGTGTAAGTTTACATTTCCATAAAATTAGACAATGTTGTCCTTGGAGCACAGCAATCTAGTGCTAATTTTGATTAAAATAACAGTCCAAATCACAATAAGATTTGTTTATTATTACTGGTTCTGGTTCCGGCTTATCTCAAAGCTGTCCACATATTTTTAGTCTCCCAGTGACGTTCTGGGGGCTTTTCGGTTTTTCACATCATACCACGATTGTAAAAGGCTTTTCACACGATAGCACGTTCATACGCATGTGTGCGAACGTGGTATGATGTGAAAAACCGAGGAACCGCCAGCGCCAGTCACAGGGGCCAACAAATCTAAGGATGGTTTTGACATAAGCCAGAACCGGTAATAATAAACAAATGTTACTGCAATCTCGACTGTTGTTTTAATCATAAAATTCCCATTTGTTTGCAATATTGCAATATTATAGAAATTGGGAAAAGTGGCCATTCCTGGTGCAATAACAATGCGGACGGAAGTGTGCAATGAACATGTGGCATATAGGAACAGGTACAGCACTGCCGAGGCAATATAACGTAACTGTTACTATGTAGAGTGGTCTATTAGATAGTCGAGTCACATCAGTGTGACAAAGCTCCTGAGCGCCGTGCGAGTTTAGCTGAGCGGTCTAAGGTGCTGTAGTCATAGACTGTGCAGCTGGTCCTGGCGGGGGTTCAAGTTCTCCCTCAGGCATGGGTGTGTGTGTTTGTCCTTAGGATAATTTAGGTTACGTAATGTGGAAGCTTAAAGAGTGATGACCTTAGCAGTTAAGTCACATAAGATTTCACACACATTTGAACATTTTTTGAACAAGCTGATGAGCAATGACCGCCCAAAGACAGCTATTGGCAGCTCTACCAGTGGAAGCTATACGAGAGTGCTGTCGGGACACAGAAAATAGAATTGTCTTGTCGTAAAGTGGAAACGGAGTGATTTGTCTGATGTGCAAAAGGACAAGATCGTTGCCTGTAGTTTCAAGGGTGGAACTGTTTGCGTAAGGTATACTGTGTGTGGCGACCTCACGCTGTCCGAAGGCAGTGCTGCCCCGTGCGCCATAGATGACTAGGCTGAACGACAGCTGTGGGGATGTGTACACGTGAACAGACGTGTGCTGTTGACCAACTGACCACGAAGATGGACCAAGGCATTACCAACAGTGTCTCCTCAACGAGCATTCAGTGGACACCGCTGCATGTGGCATGCGCCTCGGGCCCTATTCTATATCGTTCATACCGATCAGTGCAGTAGGTTAGTCTCGGTAGTGACGTCATTTTCGGTTCTTTACCCAAATTTCCTATTCAGTAAGCTTCTGAGACCTGTTACCGAATGGTCGTCACGCCGATTTTTCGAAAACTGTACAGAGAGGTTTCGGATTTCTGAATGGCCCTGTCGTTTGATTACCTGTATTTATTTATACCTAGAATTTGTTATTTTAAACATATTGAGCGCTTTTGGCTTTGGATTTAGTGATTGTGTTACTAAAGAATCACCACAGGATGCGTCCAGTTGGAAAGTGAGTTGATAATAATTTTCCTTCGTTAGAAATATGGTTAGGTTAGGTTGTCACTGTGATTACAACATAAAAAAAAACGTTTTCGGTCAATGCTCTAAGTACCTGTTATTCTTATGCAAATAAGAAAAATCAAATGTGTGTTAAATCTTATGGGACTGAGCTCTATGGGACTATGGGACTCAACTGCTGTGGTCATCAGTCCCCTAAAACTCAGAACTACTTAAATCTAACTAACCTAAGGACATCACACATATCCATGCCCGAGGCAGGATTCGAACCTGCGACCGTAGCAGCAGCGCAGCTCCGGACTGGAGCGCCTAGAACCGCACAGCCACCGCGGCCGGCTGTGTGTTTCCATTCCATGATTAATGTGATTTGAAGACAAGTAATAACATGAGCTCTATCATGGAAAGTAAGCGTTTCCGGACACATGTCCACATAACGTCAGTCCCTAAGCTTACACACTACTTAACGTAAATTATCTTAAGGATAAACACACACACCCACGCCCGAGGAAGGACTCGAACCTCCGCCGGAACCAGCCGCACAGTCCATGACTGCAGCGCCTCAGACCGCTCGGCTAATCCCGCGTGGCTGCAAATAAAGGCTGCGTTCACACTGCCGGCCGGGCCGCCGCCCGCTTTGATATCAAACACGTGGTTTCGAATTGCGGTGTTCACACTGGCGGCCGGGCCGCGCTGACACGGGGTGAGCCTCCTGGAGCACTACAGCTTCTGCAGTACACGCATCATTCGTCTCCATTCTGCTTTCATCACGAGTGTGACTGCACACGTCTTTTATTTTAAGATGTTACCTCACATTTCACAATCAGTGAGGAAAAATTACGTTTATTATAATGGTACATGCGAAATTACTTTTATTCCATTTATTTAATCTACCGTATTTACATGCATTTACAACAATAGCTTGCCAGCGATCGCGGCATAGCCGCCACTGAATAGGTTGCATTTACTTGTAAACGGAGGCAGATATGTGTGTCACTGAGGGATGGAAATGTGTCCCTACCTGATGACAATGAATTGTAAAGTCATGCTGTGGCACGTTACTATAAGCTGTTGTCTGTGACATCTTTTTGCGATGTTTTTACTTTAATGAATGCAGAATAACATATTCATTGCATTAACTTGTGTCTATCAATTTGGTATCAGAAATTCGGCTAGTATGACAGTAATGATGCAGTTTCCAGATCCTGGAACGAAGTAACCAAGGAGCGTGTTTCAGATAGTACGCACAAATATAAATTATTTTCCTTTATAATTTTACTTGCTTTATTTACAGTGAAATGAGATACAAAAAATATAGTAAATAGCTAAGTACTTTCAATTCCAAAATTTATTTTTGTAAGGTTTTTTAATTATTTTAAGTTGTATTTGTAACGAAATATTCAACAAAAGTGTTCCTGACAGTTTTCGAACGTAATGTGGAATTTCTGTAGAATGTGGCACCAGCTGTCTGCATATCACCATTGTTACAAAGCTTTTCAGCTTCAATATTGCATCCTTCTCTGTCAATGACAATAATATGAAGTAGAGAAATGCACTTGACTGTGTGATCAGCTAAGTTAATGGATGTTTCATTTTTCCTTCCTCAGTAGTCTCCATTTATTGATCATTATACCAAATGCACATTCAACAACTTTTCTTGCTCTGGAATGCATATCACTGTATAGAATCTTCTCGTTGTCCAAATTTCTGGAGGAAAAGGTTTCATCAAATTCTCTAATAAGGGGTAAGCTTCATCTCCCAAAATGACGTTCGGTAGTTCCTGACACATTCCTACAAGTCTTGTTGGTGGCGGTAATAACAGCTCCCCAGTTGTAAGTTTCTTATATAACATACTTTCTTTAAACACGCCTGCATCAGACTGTTTACCGTAGGCACCAACATCTACAGCTATAAATTTGTAATTTGCATCAGTAACTGTTTGTAGTACAATCGAATAACACTGTTCGTAATTGCAAAACATGCTGCCAGAAAGTTTAGGACATCGAACACGTATGTTCTTCCCGTCTATACATCCAACACAGTTTGGAAATCCCCATCTCGTATGCATTTCACTGGCAATTTCTTTAAATCGAGAAACAGTTGGCGTTGGTAAATGAATGGGAGCAAGTGACTCCCAAATGGCCCTACAAACGTCTTTCACCACCACTGATACGGTGGACAATCCTCATCGGAATGACGATGCTAGTGCATGAAAGGAGATGCCAGTGGACAGATGCCCGAGAAAAAAAATCGTAAAATGTGTTACTCAAGTGTGGTGTTGGGCGAAGTTTGTACAGTTTTGTTTCCACAGTAGATATTTACTTAGTCCATGTCATTTCACAGTTATACAACAATAAATAATTAAAGAGACATGGCCATACTATATTCTTTCAATTAAAATAATGAAATCGAAATGCAAAGACCTGAGAGACAGTTACAGAGAATAACTTGTATAACTTGTCAAAAGTCATGTGATCCAGGGAATAGTATATTAAAATGCAATTCCAAGTGGTCTTTGTTCTGTCATATGATTTTCCTAAGTTCCAACAGCTATGCACAGTTCCTTATCAGTAGAAATAGAACCACTGAGTCAAAGGGCATTATCACAAAACTCTTAGCCTGTCAATCTGCCTATCTTACAAGGTAATGAAAAGAATTCTGTGAGGTCATCAGTGGCTCCACATGATGAACCATCACCACTGCCAAGCGCTGCATCATGAAGAAAAAAGTTGGAAAATTCTGAAGGAGTATTTCTGCGATTCTTTGTTGAAGGTACAGCAAGACATTACCCAAAATGACGAAGCTAATTACTTCCTAATGATACTCAGGACTCCCATAAACTCTCTTCCCCTCAGAGGTAAGCGTTTGTGAAATTTAAAATACAAAAGCATCTCTACAATTAATTGGAGGTAGTGAATGCTACACAGAGTTCTACTGCAAAACCAAAAAGTGTGTACTGACGAATCTTACCTTATCGTTATACACAATTTTTCTTGTGCTGTTATACTTCTGCGAAAATTTGTGTTCTGTTTCGAAATTTTGTCTTGAATGTTCTGCAGCACATACTGAAATGTATTATGATTCATTCTGTAATACGAATAAAAATTTTCAGCGTAGTTTTTAAGTTCTTCATGTAAAGAAAAAAACTTTCATAAATATCTGTCGCTATTTATGGGATGAATCCATAACCTACTAGTTCTTCTGTACTTCAAAACTTGAAGAGTTACTGCAGAGTCAAAACAATACCAATAAAAGAGTGAAGACATTGTTCTACCACCATCAGTTATTTTGCTCCCCAAACAGCAAAACACCTTTACTACTTTAAGTGTCTCATTTCCTAAGCTAATTCCCTCGGCATCGCCCGACTTAATTCGACTAAATTCCATTATCCTCGTTTTGCTTTTGTTGATGTTCATCTTATATCCTCCTTTCAAGACACTATCCATTCCATTCAACTGCTCTTCCAAGTCCTTTGCTGTCTCTGACAGAATTACAATGTCGTCGGCGATCCCCAATGTTTTTATTTCTTCTCCCTGGATTTTAATACCTACTCCAAATTTTTCTTTTGTTTCCTTTACTGCTTGTCCAATATACAGATTGGATAACATCGGGGAGAGGCTACAACCCTGTCTCACTCCCTTCCCAACCACTGCTTCCCTTTCATGCCCCTCGACTCTTATAACTGCCATCTGGTTTCTGTACAAATTGTAAATAGCCTTTTGCTCCCTGTATTTTACCCCTGCCACCTTTAGAATTTGAAAGAGCATGACGCCATAACACATGCGAAATACAGAGTTGCGCCAGATAAATCTGCCAGTTAAACTTTGCACCTTGCGGTACATCGTCGCAGGAAGTGGAAAGATTTGTGCAATAAAATAAGCCTTACTTAACACATGCGTTTCCATGGCCTGGACCTTATGAAGAAGTGAGAGGGAGCGACGCTCGTGTTCATTGATTGCCCCCTGAAACTTATCTGTGCCAGGCTTCCAGTTTATCGTAGCCATCTTTAGGGGACAACTGTCAATTATAACACCCAACAACACTTAACCCACGTGCCATTGCTGTTTCAGGGTGCTCTGTATTGCACTCCTTGTTCTTGGCCCATACACTGTTCCCATTTTGCTTTTTTTTCACAGTCCAGCACACCTTGCTGCTTTCACGCTTCATCTGTGCTCAGTTTTTGCCAGCTGACCACTGGACCATCTTACCACTAAATCTGGGTGGGGTGGGGGGGTTGCGGTGGGGCGTTCCATTGTAGTAAGAACGACGGAATGTTCCTTTGGTTTGTGGACATTTGCCACGCCGCACAAATTGCCACACTGGACATTTGCAACGCCAGACATTTGCCACACTGGACATTTGCCAAGCTGGACATTTGCCACGCTGGACATTTGCCACGCTGGACATTTGCAACGCCGGACATTTGCCACACTGGACATTTGCCACGCCGCACATTTGCCACACTGGACATTTGGAACGCAGGACATTTGCCACGCTGGACATTTGCCACGCCGCACATTTGCCACACTGGACATTTGCAACGCAGGACATTTGCCACACTGGACATTTGCCACGATTTTACCTGCTGTGTAGGGTTGGGTCCCTTGTCTCCGCCTCCTCTTCCTCATCGCTGTCACGCAGTAAAGGTACTTACTGAGCCTTTCCGCTGGTTTACTTAACATAGGACCAGAATCTCTTTCGTTGTGGAAACTATTAAATGCATCTCGCATAGAAATCTGCACCAAATTTCGAGCCTCAGTTAAATTTCGCCAATCTTGGAGATTTTCTGTTCATCTAAATTATACATGCCTTTTTCGGTGCTCCTGCATCAGCATTCTGTCGTGTTTTGTGTACCGTGTGGGATCAGTTCCGTCTGATATTAATTAAGTTAGTGCGAATCTCTCGAGTGCTGTTGATACTATTTCTTTGAACGTAAGCCACATATGGTCTTCTCTTACATAGTTTGGAAGGACTGGAGACTGTCTCTTAGAAAGACGTCAACCGAATTTTTAGTCGCTTTTATGAATATATATACTTCGCAGTTAGTTTTGGTGAATTTCTTTGTTACGAAATTGAGCCTCGCTACGACTGTGTGTTCACTAATTCCTGTATCCGTCGTGGTGCTCAGGATTATTTGTGGCTAAGAGGTCAAGTGTGTTTTCGTAACCATTTACAAGTTGAATGGCCTCGTGAACTAATTGTTCAAAATAGTTTTAAAAAAACATTTAGAACAATTACGGAAGTTGTTTTCTATCTACAGTAGGGTCTGAAAATATATTTTCGTCAACATACGGAAGGTAAATTGAAGTCTCTGCCAACTGTAATTGTATGAGTAGCGTACCAATTTGTCATGAGACTCGAGTTTTCTTTGAACTGTTCAGCAACTGTTTCATCTGAGACCGGGGATCGATAATAGGAGCCAGTTATTAATTTATTCCGATTGTCGAATATAACCTCTGCCCATACTAAGTCACGGGAACTATCTGCTTCAATGTCGCTTGAGAACTTAAACACACATTACATTACTTTTCCTTAAGTGGTGCTTCTTGTTTCTGTTGTAGTGCAGATCATTACAATTACGGCTTTTCCCTCCAAAACCTGGGATGCTTTCTCCGTGACGCTCTAAATAGCAGAGCTAAGCAATGTAGAACAACAACGTACGTTACCATCATAGCATTCTGTATTACTTCATTTCCTTATTTCTAACATTTTGAAACTGTACGTCGACTTTAGATGACATGTCAATCATAGATGTTCTTATCTCTATTTATTGAACGTATTTTCAGTCATGTTTTGAACACTGTCTCGCTACACTTGATTAACTAATGTTTCGCTGCAAGGGATATCGGATTTTAGAGAGTAAATTAATATGGAGTATGTCATTCTTCTTTTAAAACATTCACATTCCCATTTCTTCTTTCAATATTGTCTTTTGGGCATGCAGTTGTAGTAATTGAAGTAGGCACAAATGCAGCGATCAAAAAGAAATGATAAGCGTACATTCGCATTCTGTTTACACCATTCCTTTCTTGTTCCCATGGCGAATGACTGTTTCTATCGCAATCAGTAAGCGTGAATGGAAGCTACCGTACAGACAGAGGGATCTATCTATATTTATATTTGGCAGAGCTAATTACATACTGACATAATCGTCGGTACTGCTTTCGTTTCCCAAAAGATATAAATATTTCGATTTCGGAAAAGAAGCTGTGTATTTCGCCAAGACGTCGAATAAGAAGGTCCATTACGTACTGGTTATATCGAGTACGATGTGGAGACGGCGTACAGAAGTACGAGCAATATATTCGATACCTCATCCAGAAACGCACCCTCTCGAAACCTGGACACCAAGCTACACCGCGATGCAGAGCGCCACTCTTGCAGAGTCTGCCACTTGAGTTTGCTAAACATCTCCGTAACACTATCACGCTTACCAAATAACCCTGTGACGAAACGCGCCGCTCTTCTTTGAAACTTCTCTTTCTCCTTTGTCAACCCGACCTGGTACGGATCCCACACTGACGAGCAATACTCAAGTATAGGTCGAACGAGTGTTTTGTAAGCCACCTTCTTTGTTGATGAACTACATTTTCTAAGGACTCTCCCAATGAATCTCAACCTGGTACCCGCCTTACCAACAATTAATTTTATATGATCATTCCACTTCAAATCGTTCCGCACGCATACTCCCAGATATTTTACAGAAGTAACTGGTACCAGTGTTTGTTCCGCTATCATATAATCATACAATAACAGATCCTTCTTTCTATGTATTCGCAATACATTACATTTGTCTGTGTGGAGGGTCAGTTGCCACTCCCTGCACCAAGTGCCTATCCGCTGTAGATCTTCCTGCATTTCGCTGCAAATTTTTCTAATACTGCAACTTCTCTGTATACTACAGCATCATCCGCGTAAAGCCGCATGGAACTTCCGACACTATCTACTAGGTCATTTATATATACTGTGAAAAGCAATGGTCCCATAACACTCCCCTGTGGCACGCCAGAGGTTACTTTAACATCTGTAGACATGTTGATTAACCACATGCTGTGTTCTATTTCTTTAAAACATTGCATAAACACTAAAAGCAGATACTGATAGGGACGAGAAATCCAGAGTATTATTGTTGAGCTCCCGGTTGTTTCCTGCTAGTTGTTTATCTTCCTCGCTCGCCCTGACTGGGTGTTTACTGCCGTGATAATGGGCAGCCCCGAGGACGGAAGCCTGTAGCCGTCACCTCTGTTGAAACAGTACTCGTTCTTTGATTTCCTTTGATATTTCGACTGTTTCACGGACTTTCCTTCTACAGATATCGCTCTTTATTTCCTTTAAATACAGCCGACCGCTGTGGCCAAGTAATTCAAGGCGCTTCAGTACGGAACCGCGCTGCATGCCTCGGGCATGGATGTGTGTGATGTCCTTAGGTTAGTTAGGTTTAAGTAGTTCTAAGTTCTAGGGGACTAATGACCTCAGATGTTAAGTCACATACTGCTCAGAGCAGATTGAACCATTTGAACCTTAAAATACGGCCACATTACTTTCTGTAGTCCGCCTCCACCGATCGCAGCTCTCCTCTTGAGCGAGTGCGCCGCCGTTCCCGTTCTTCAACGTATGCGCTACCCGCGTCATCAGCGACGAAAGCGTGCAGAAAAATACATTACTGACCATTAAAATTGCTACACCGAGAAAATGCAGATGATAAACGGGTCTTCATTGGACAAATATATTATACTGGAACTGATATGTGATTACGTTTTCACGCAATTTGGGTGCATAGATCCTGAGAAATCAGTACCCAGAACAACCACCTCTGGCCATAATAACGGACTTGATACGCCTGGGCATTGAGTCAAACAGAGCTTGGATGGCGTGTACAGGTACAGCTGCCCATGCAGCTTCAACACGATACCACAGTTCATCAAGAGTAGTGACTGGCGTATTGTGACGAGACAGTTGCTCGGTCAGCACTGGTCGGACGTCTTCAGTTGGTGAGAGATCTGGAGAATGTGCTGGCCAGGGCAGCAGTCAAAAATTTTCTGTATCCAGAAAGGCCCGTACAGGACCTGCAACATGCAGTCGTGCATTATCCTGCTGAAATGGAGGGTTTCGCAGGGATCGAACGAAGGGTAGAGCCACGGATCACAACACATCTGAAACGTAACGTCCACTGTTCGAAGTGCCGTCAATGGGATCAAGAGGTGACCGAG